>NW_028232169.1:87500-126702 GCF_054491065.1 Syngnathus leptorhynchus | reverse complement strand
TCCATAGCTCCATACCTCCAGAGCTCCATAGCTCCATACTTCCAGAGCTCCATAGCTCCATAGCTCCATACTTCCATAGCTCCATAGCTCCATACTTCCATAGCACCTGAGCTCCATACCTCCAGAGCTCCATAGCTCCAGCCTGGGTGGCTGGTGGCTCCATAGCTCCATACTTCCATAGCTCTAAGTCAGAGAGTTGGCGAAAATTGCACTAAGTGCGAAAGCCCATTCATTTACAACGGCGTGTCCGCCAGGCGGCGACATTTCCCCGTTACCGGTGGCTGCGCGGCGGGTGAGTGACAGAGCTTATCCGAGCGGCTGGAACTCTGCGCCGGCGTGGTCGAGCGTGAGGCCTCGGCCCTTTGGCTGCCTGGTACCTAAAACACTTCCATTGATCCAGCCACGGAGGGTGCTGGCTGGTGGCTCCATACCTCCATAGCTCCATAGCACCAGAGCTCCATAGCTCCATAGCACCAGAGCTCCATGGCTTCAGAGCTCCATAGCACCATAGCTCCATACCTCCAGAGCTCCAGGGCTCCATAGCTCCATACCTCCAGAGCTCCATACCTCCAGAGCTCCATACCTCCAGAGCTCCATAGCACCAGAGCTCCATGGCTTCAGAGCTCCATAGCACCATAGCTCCATACCTCCAGAGCTCCAGGGCTCCATAGCTCCATACCTCCAGAGCTCCATACCTCCAGAGCTCCATACCTCCAGAGCTCCATAGCACCAGAGCTCCATGGCTTCAGAGCTCCATAGCACCATAGCTCCATACCTCCAGAGCTCCAGGGCTCCATAGCTCCATACCTCCAGAGCTCCATACCTCCAGAGCTCCATACCTCCAGAGCTCCAGAGCTCCATAGCACCAGAGCTCCATGGCTTCAGAGCTCCATAGCTCCATACCTCCAGAGCTCCAGGGCTCCATAGCTCCATACCTCCAGAGCTCCATACCTCCAGAGCTCCAGAGCTCCATAGCACCAGAGCTCCATGGCTTCAGAGCTCCATAGCACCATAGCTCCATACCTCCAGAGCTCCAGGGCTCCATAGCTCCATACCTCCAGAGCTCCATACCTCCAGAGCTCCATACCTCCAGAGCTCCATAGCTCCATAGCACCAGAGCTCCATAGCTCCATAGCACCAGAGCTCCATAGCACCAGAGCTCCATAGCACCAGAGCTCCATAGCTCCATAGCACCAGAGCTCCATAGCTCCATAGCACCAGAGCTCCATACTTCCAGAGCTCCATAGCTCCATAGCTCCATAGCACCAGAGCTCCATAGCTCCATAGCACCAGAGCTCCATAGCTCCATAGCACCAGAGCTCCATACTTCCATAGCTCCATACCTCCAGAGCTCCATAGCTCCATAGCTCCATACCTCCAGAGCTCCATAGCTCCAGAGCTCCATAGCTCCATAGCTCCATAGCACCAGAGCTCCATAGCTCCATAGCACCAGAGCTCCATACTTCCATAGCTCCAGGGCTCCATAGCTCCAGGGCTCCATACCTCCAGAGCTCCATAGCTCCATACTTCCAGAGCTCCATAGCTCCATACTTCCATAGCTCCATACTTCCATACCTCCATAGCTCCATACTTCCATAGCACCAGAGCTCCATACTTCCATAGCACCAGAGCTCCATACCTCCAGAGCTCCAGAGCTCCAGCCTGGGTGGCTGGTGGCTCCATAGCTCCATACTTCCATAGCTCTAAGTCAGAGAGTTGGCGAAAATTGCACTAAGTGCGAAAGCCCATTCATTTACAACGGCGTGTCCACAAGGCGGCGACATTTCCCCGTTACCGGTGGCTGCGCGGCGGGTGAGTGACAGAGCTTATCCGAGCGGCTGGAACTCTGCGCCGGCGTGGTCGAGCGTGAGGCCTCGGCCCTTTGGCTGCCTGGTACCTAAAACACTTCCATTGATCCAGCCACGGAGGGTGCTGGCTGGTGGCTCCATACCTCCATAGCTCCATAGCACCAGAGCTCCATAGCTCCATAGCACCAGAGCTCCATGGCTTCAGAGCTCCATAGCACCATAGCTCCATACCTCCAGAGCTCCAGGGCTCCAAAGCTCCATACCTCCAGAGCTCCATACCTCCAGAGCTCCATACCTCCAGAGCTCCATAGCTCCATAGCACCAGAGCTCCATAGCTCCATAGCACCAGAGCTCCATAGCACCATAGCTCCATAGCACCAGAGCTCCATAGCTCCATAGCACCAGAGCTCCATAGCTCCATAGCACCAGAGCTCCATAGCTCCATAGCACCGGAGCTCCATACTTCCAGAGCTCCATAGCTCCATAGCTCCATAGCACCAGAGCTCCATAGCTCCATAGCACCAGAGCTCCATAGCTCCATAGCACCAGAGCTCCATACTTCCATAGCTCCATAGCTCCATACCTCCAGAGCTCCATAGCTCCATAGCTCCATACCTCCAGAGCTCCATAGCTCCAGAGCTCCATAGCTCCATAGCTCCATAGCACCAGAGCTCCATAGCTCCATAGCACCAGAGCTCCATACTTCCATAGCTCCAGGGCTCCATAGCTCCAGGGCTCCATACCTCCAGAGCTCCATAGCTCCATACTTCCAGAGCTCCATAGCTCCATACTTCCATAGCTCCATACTTCCATACCTCCATAGCTCCATACTTCCATAGCACCAGAGCTCCATACTTCCATAGCACCAGAGCTCCATACCTCCAGAGCTCCAGAGCTCCAGCCTTGGTGGCTGGTGGCTCCATAGCTCCATACTTCCATAGCTCTAAGTCAGAGAGTTGGCGAAAATTGCACTAAGTGCGAAAGCCCATTCATTTACAACGGCGTGTCCACAAGGCGGCGACATTTCCCCGTTACCGGTGGCTGCGCGGCGGGTGAGTGACAGAGCTTATCCGAGCGGCTGGAACTCTGCGCCGGCGTGGTCGAGCGTGAGGCCTCGGCCGTTTGGCTGCCTGGTACCTAAAACACTTCCATTGATCCAGCCACGGAGGGTGCTGGCTGGTGGCTCCATACCTCCATAGCTCCATAGCACCAGAGCTCCATAGCTCCATAGCACCAGAGCTCCATGGCTTCAGAGCTCCATAGCACCATAGCTCCATACCTCCAGAGCTCCAGGGCTCCATAGCTCCATACCTCCAGAGCTCCATACCTCCAGAGCTCCATACCTCCAGAGCTCCATAGCACCAGAGCTCCATGGCTTCAGAGCTCCATAACACCATAGCTCCATACCTCCAGAGCTCCAGGGCTCCATAGCTCCATACCTCCAGAGCTCCATACCTCCAGAGCTCCATACCTCCAGAGCTCCATAGCACCAGAGCTCCATGGCTTCAGAGCTCCATAGCACCATAGCTCCATACCTCCAGAGCTCCAGGGCTCCATAGCTCCATACCTCCAGAGCTCCATACCTCCAGAGCTCCATACCTCCAGAGCTCCATAGCACCAGAGCTCCATGGCTTCAGAGCTCCATAGCACCATAGCTCCATACCTCCAGAGCTCCAGGGCTCCATAGCTCCATACCTCCAGAGCTCCATACCTCCAGAGCTCCATACCTCCAGAGCTCCAGAGCTCCATAGCACCAGAGCTCCATGGCTTCAGAGCTCCATAGCACCATAGCTCCATACCTCCAGAGCTCCAGGGCTCCATAGCTCCATACCTCCAGAGCTCCATACCTCCAGAGCTCCAGAGCTCCATAGCACCAGAGCTCCATGGCTTCAGAGCTCCATAGCACCATAGCTCCATACCTCCAGAGCTCCAGGGCTCCATAGCTCCATACCTCCAGAGCTCCATACCTCCAGAGCTCCAGAGCTCCATAGCACCAGAGCTCCATGGCTTCAGAGCTCCATAGCACCATAGCTCCATACCTCCAGAGCTCCAGGGCTCCAAAGCTCCATACCTCCAGAGCTCCATACCTCCAGAGCTCCATACCTCCAGAGCTCCATAGCTCCATAGCACCAGAGCTCCATAGCTCCATAGCACCAGAGCTCCATAGCACCAGAGCTCCATAGCACCAGAGCTCCATAGCTCCATAGCACCAGAGCTCCATAGCTCCATAGCACCAGAGCTCCATAGCTCCATAGCACCAGAGCTCCATACTTCCAGAGCTCCATAGCTCCATAGCTCCATAGCTCCATAGCACCAGAGCTCCATAGCTCCATAGCACCAGAGCTCCATAGCTCCATAGCACCAGAGCTCCATACTTCCATAGCTCCATAGCTCCATACCTCCAGAGCTCCATAGCTCCATAGCTCCATACCTCCAGAGCTCCATAGCTCCAGAGCTCCATAGCTCCATAGCACCAGAGCTCCAGAGCTCCATACTTCCATAGCTCCAGGGCTCCATAGCTCCAGGGCTCCATAGCTCCATACCTCCAGAGCTCCATAGCTCCATACTTCCAGAGCTCCATAGCTCCATAGCACCAGAGCTCCATAGCTCCATAGCACCAGAGCTCCATAGCTCCATAGCACCAGAGCTCCATAGCTCCATAGCACCAGAGCTCCATAGCTCCATAGCTCCAGGGCTCCATAGCTCCATAGCTCCAGGGCTCCATAGCTCCATAGCTCCAGGGCTCCATAGCTCCATAGCTCCATACCTCCAGAGCTCCATACCTCCAGAGCTCCGTACCTCCATAGCACCAGAGCTCCATAGCTCCAGGGCTCCAGGGCTCCTTAGCTCCATACCTCCAGAGCTCCATAGCTCCATACTTCCAGAGCTCCATAGCTCCATAGCTCCATACTTCCATAGCTCCATAGCTCCATACTTCCATAGCACCTGAGCTCCATACCTCCAGAGCTCCATAGCTCCAGCCTGGGTGGCTGGTGGCTCCATAGCTCCATACTTCCATAGCTCTAAGTCAGAGAGTTGGCGAAAATTGCACTAAGTGCGAAAGCCCATTCATTTACAACGGCGTGTCCGCCAGGCGGCGACATTTCCCCGTTACCGGTGGCTGCGCGGCGGGTGAGTGACAGAGCTTATCCGAGCGGCTGGAACTCTGCGCCGGCGTGGTCGAGCGTGAGGCCTCGGCCCTTTGGCTGCCTGGTACCTAAAACACTTCCATTGATCCAGCCACGGAGGGTGCTGGCTGGTGGCTCCATACCTCCATAGCTCCATAGCACCAGAGCTCCATAGCTCCATAGCACCAGAGCTCCATGGCTTCAGAGCTCCATAGCACCATAGCTCCATACCTCCAGAGCTCCAGGGCTCCATAGCTCCATACCTCCAGAGCTCCATACCTCCAGAGCTCCATACCTCCAGAGCTCCATAGCACCAGAGCTCCATGGCTTCAGAGCTCCATAGCACCATAGCTCCATACCTCCAGAGCTCCAGGGCTCCATAGCTCCATACCTCCAGAGCTCCATACCTCCAGAGCTCCATACCTCCAGAGCTCCATAGCACCAGAGCTCCATGGCTTCAGAGCTCCATAGCACCATAGCTCCATACCTCCAGAGCTCCAGGGCTCCATAGCTCCATACCTCCAGAGCTCCATACCTCCAGAGCTCCATACCTCCAGAGCTCCAGAGCTCCATAGCACCAGAGCTCCATGGCTTCAGAGCTCCATAGCACCATAGCTCCATACCTCCAGAGCTCCAGGGCTCCATAGCTCCATACCTCCAGAGCTCCATACCTCCAGAGCTCCAGAGCTCCATAGCACCAGAGCTCCATGGCTTCAGAGCTCCATAGCACCATAGCTCCATACCTCCAGAGCTCCAGGGCTCCATAGCTCCATACCTCCAGAGCTCCATACCTCCAGAGCTCCATACCTCCAGAGCTCCATAGCTCCATAGCACCAGAGCTCCATAGCTCCATAGCACCAGAGCTCCATAGCACCAGAGCTCCATAGCACCAGAGCTCCATAGCTCCATAGCACCAGAGCTCCATAGCTCCATAGCACCAGAGCTCCATAGCTCCATAGCACCAGAGCTCCATACTTCCAGAGCTCCATAGCTCCATAGCTCCATAGCACCAGAGCTCCATAGCTCCATAGCACCAGAGCTCCATGGCTTCAGAGCTCCATAGCACCATAGCTCCATACCTCCAGAGCTCCAGGGCTCCATAGCTCCATACCTCCAGAGCTCCATACCTCCAGAGCTCCATACCTCCAGAGCTCCATAGCACCAGAGCTCCATAGCTCCATAGCACCAGAGCTCCATAGCACCAGCGCTCCATAGCACCAGAGCTCCATAGCTCCATAGCACCAGAGCTCCATAGCTCCATAGCACCAGAGCTCCATACTTCCAGAGCTCCATAGCTCCATAGCACCAGAGCTCCATAGCTCCATAGCACCAGAGCTCCATAGCTCCATAGCACCAGAGCTCCATACTTCCATAGCTCCATAGCTCCATACCTCCAGAGCTCCATAGCTCCATAGCTCCATACCTCCAGAGCTCCATAGCTCCAGAGCTCCATAGCTCCATAGCTCCATAGCACCAGAGCTCCATAGCTCCATAGCACCAGAGCTCCATACTTCCATAGCTCCAGGGCTCCATAGCTCCAGGGCTCCATACCTCCAGAGCTCCATAGCTCCATACTTCCAGAGCTCCATAGCTCCATACTTCCATAGCTCCATACTTCCATACCTCCATAGCTCCATACTTCCATAGCACCAGAGCTCCATACTTCCATAGCACCAGAGCTCCATACCTCCAGAGCTCCAGAGCTCCAGCCTGGGTGGCTGGTGGCTCCATAGCTCCATACTTCCATAGCTCTAAGTCAGAGAGTTGGCGAAAATTGCACTAAGTGCGAAAGCCCATTCATTTACAACGGCGTGTCCACAAGGCGGCGACATTTCCCCGTTACCGGTGGCTGCGCGGCGGGTGAGTGACAGAGCTTATCCGAGCGGCTGGAACTCTGCGCCGGCGTGGTCGAGCGTGAGGCCTCGGCCCTTTGGCTGCCTGGTACCTAAAACACTTCCATTGATCCAGCCACGGAGGGTGCTGGCTGGTGGCTCCATACCTCCATAGCTCCATAGCACCAGAGCTCCATAGCTCCATAGCACCAGAGCTCCATGGCTTCAGAGCTCCATAGCACCATAGCTCCATACCTCCAGAGCTCCAGGGCTCCATAGCTCCATACCTCCAGAGCTCCATACCTCCAGAGCTCCATACCTCCAGAGCTCCATAGCACCAGAGCTCCATGGCTTCAGAGCTCCATAGCACCATAGCTCCATACCTCCAGAGCTCCAGGGCTCCATAGCTCCATACCTCCAGAGCTCCAGAGCTCCATAGCACCAGAGCTCCATGGCTTCAGAGCTCCATAGCACCATAGCTCCATACCTCCAGAGCTCCAGGGCTCCATAGCTCCATACCTCCAGAGCTCCATACCTCCAGAGCTCCAGAGCTCCATAGCACCAGAGCTCCATGGCTTCAGAGCTCCATAGCACCATAGCTCCATACCTCCAGAGCTCCAGGGCTCCATAGCTCCATACCTCCAGAGCTCCATACCTCCAGAGCTCCAGAGCTCCATAGCACCAGAGCTCCATGGCTTCAGAGCTCCATAGCACCATAGCTCCATACCTCCAGAGCTCCAGGGCTCCAAAGCTCCATACCTCCAGAGCTCCATACCTCCAGAGCTCCATACCTCCAGAGCTCCATAGCTCCATAGCACCAGAGCTCCATAGCTCCATAGCACCAGAGCTCCATAGCACCAGAGCTCCATAGCACCAGAGCTCCATAGCTCCATAGCACCAGAGCTCCATAGCTCCATAGCACCAGAGCTCCATAGCTCCATAGCACCAGAGCTCCATACTTCCAGAGCTCCATAGCTCCATAGCTCCATAGCACCAGAGCTCCATAGCTCCATAGCACCAGAGCTCCATAGCTCCATAGCACCAGAGCTCCATACTTCCATAGCTCCATAGCTCCATACCTCCATAGCTCCATAGCTCCATAGCTCCATACCTCCAGAGCTCCATAGCTCCAGAGCTCCATAGCTCCATAGCACCAGAGCTCCATAGCTCCATAGCACCAGAGCTCCATACTTCCATAGCTCCAGGGCTCCATAGCTCCAGGGCTCCATAGCTCCATACCTCCAGAGCTCCATAGCTCCATACTTCCAGAGCTCCATAGCTCCATAGCACCAGAGCTCCATAGCTCCATAGCACCAGAGCTCCATAGCTCCATAGCACCAGAGCTCCATAGCTCCATAGCACCAGAGCTCCATAGCTCCATAGCTCCAGGGCTCCATAGCTCCATAGCTCCAGGGCTCCATAGCTCCATAGCTCCAGGGCTCCATAGCTCCATAGCTCCATACCTCCAGAGCTCCATACCTCCAGAGCTCCATACCTCCATAGCACCAGAGCTCCATAGCTCCAGGGCTCCAGGGCTCCATAGCTCCAGAGCTCCATAGCTCCATACTTCCAGAGCTCCATAGCTCCATAGCTCCATACTTCCATAGCTCCATAGCTCCATACTTCCATAGCACCTGAGCTCCATACCTCCAGAGCTCCATAGCTCCAGCCTGGGTGGCTGGTGGCTCCATAGCTCCATACTTCCATAGCTCTAAGTCAGAGAGTTGGCGAAAATTGCACTAAGTGCGAAAGCCCATTCATTTACAACGGCGTGTCCGCCAGGCGGCGACATTTCCCCGTTACCGGTGGCTGCGCGGCGGGTGAGTGACAGAGCTTATCCGAGCGGCTGGAACTCTGCGCCGGCGTGGTCGAGCGTGAGGCCTCGGCCCTTTGGCTGCCTGGTACCTAAAACACTTCCATTGATCCAGCCACGGAGGGTGCTGGCTGGTGGCTCCATACCTCCAGAGCTCCATAGCTCCATAGCACCAGAGCTCCATAGCACCAGAGCTCCAGAGCTCCATAGCACCAGAGCTCCATACCTCCAGAGCTCCATAGCTCCATAGCACCAGAGCTCCATAGCTCCATAGCACCAGAGCTCCATAGCTCCATAGCACCAGAGCTCCATAGCTCCATAGCACCAGAGCTCCATAGCTCCATAGCACCAGAGCTCCATACCTCCATAGCACCAGAGCTCCATAGCTCCATAGCACCAGAGCTCCATACTTCCATAGCTCCATACTTCCATAGCACCAGAGCTCCATAGCTCCATAGCACCAGAGCTCCATACTTCCATAGCTCCATACTTCCATAGCACCAGAGCTCCATACTTCCATAGCACCAGAGCTCCATACTTCCATAGCACCAGAGCTCCATAGCTCCATAGCACCAGAGCTCCATAGCTCCATAGCACCAGAGCTCCATAGCTCCATAGCACCAGAGCTCCATAGCTCCATAGCACCAGGGCTCCATACTTCCATAGCTCCATACTTCCATAGCACCAGAGCTCCATAGCTCCATAGCACCAGAGCTCCATACTTCCATAGCTCCATACTTCCATAGCACCAGAGCTCCATACTTCCATAGCACCAGAGCTCCATACTTCCATAGCACCAGAGCTCCATACCTCCAGAGCTCCATAGCTCCAGCCTGGGTGGCTGGTGGCTCCATAGCTCCATACTTCCATAGCTCTAAGTCAGAGAGTTGGCGAAAATTGCACTAAGTGCGAAAGCCCATTCATTTACAACGGCGTGTCCACAAGGCGGCGACATTTCCCCGTTACCGGTGGCTGCGCGGCGGGTGAGTGGCAGAGCTTATCCGAGCGGATGGAACTCTGCGCCGGCGTGGTCGAGCGGCTGGCCTCGGTAGTTGAGGTACCAGGGGTGGGCCGGGGAGCTCCAGGCGGGGCTTGTGAGAGAGTGAAGCCGAGCGGCTGGAACTCTGGGCCGGCGTGGTTGAGCCACGGAGGGTGCTGGCTGGTGGCTCCATAGCTCCAGAGCTCCATACTTCCATAGCTCCATAGCTCCATACTTCCATAGCTCCAGACTTCCATAGCTCCATAGCTCCATCCTTCCATAGCTCCATAGCTCCATACTTCCATAGCACCAGAGCTCCATAGCTCCATAGCACCAGAGCTCCATAGCTCCATAGCACCAGAGCTCCATAGCTCCATACTTCCATAGCACCAGAGCTCCATACTTCCATAGCACCAGTCACAGAGTTGGCGAAAATTGCACTAAGTGCGAAAGCCCATTCATTTACAACGGCGTGTCCACAAGGCGGCGACATTTCCCCGTTACCGGTGGCTGCGCGGCGGGAGAGTGGCAGAGCTCATCCGAGCGGCTGGAACTCTGCGCCGGCGTGGTCGAGCGGCTGGCCTCGGTAGTTGAGGTACCAGGGGTGGGCCGGGGAGCTCCAGGCGGGTCTTGTGAGAGAGTGAAGCCGAACGGCTGGAACTCTCGGCCGGCCTGGTCGAGCGGCTGGCCTCGGTAGTTGAGGTACCAGGGGCGGGCTGGGGAGCTCCAGGCGGGGCTTGTGAGAGAGTGAAGCCGAGCGGCTGGAACTCTGGGCCGGCGTGGTTGAGCCACGGAGGGTGCTGGCTGGTGGCTCCATAGCTCCATAGCTCCAGAGCTCCATACTTCCATAGCTCCATAGCTCCATACTTCCATAGCTCCAGACTTCCATAGCTCCATAGCTCCATAGCTCCATAGCTCCATAGCTCCAGAGCTCCATAACTCCATACTTCCATAGATCCATAGCTCCATAGCTCCATACTTCCATAGCTCCATAGCTCCATACTTCCATAGCTCCATAGCTCCAGAGCTCCATAGCTCCAGAGCTCCATAGCTCCAGAGCTCCATAGCTCCATAGCTCCATAGCTCCATACTTCCATAGCTCCAGAGCTCCATGGCTCCATACTTCCATAGCTCCAGCCTGGCTGGCTGGTGGCTCCATAGCTCCATACATCCATAGCTCCATAGCTCCCTACTTCCATAGCTCCATAGCTCCAGAGCTCCAGAGCTCCATAGCTCCATAGCTCCATAGCTCCATACTTCCATACTTCCATACTTCCATACTTCCATAGCTCCATAGCTCCGTACTTCCATAGCTCCATAGCTCCATAGCTCCATACTTCCATAGCTCCATAGCTCCATAGCTCCATACTTCCATAGCTCCATAGCTCCATAGCTCCATAGCCCCAGAGCTCCATAGCTCCATAGCTCCATAGCTCCATAGCTCCAGAGCTCCAGAGCTCCATACTTCCATAGCTCCAGAGCTCCAGCCTGGCTGGTGGCTCCATAGCTCCATACTTGCAGCCACGGAGCTGGCGAAAATTGCACTAAGTGCGAAAGCCCATTCATTTACAAGGGCGTGTCCACAAGGCGGCGACATTTCCCCGTTACCGGTGGCTGCTTAGCGGGAGAGTGGCAGAGCTTATCCGAGCGGCTGGAACTCTGCGCCGGCGTGGTCGAGCGGCTGGCCTCGGTAGTTGAGGTACCAGGGGTGGGCCGGGGAGCTCCAGGCGGGGCTTGTGAGAGAGTGAAGCCGAGCGGCTGGAACTCTGGGCCGGCCTGGTCGAGCGGCTGGCCTCGGTAGTTGAGGTACCAGGGGCGGGCTGGGGAGCTCCAGGCGGGGCTTGTGAGAGAGTGAAGCCGAGCGGCTGGAACTCTGGGCCGGCGTGGTTGAGCCACGGAGGGTGCTGGCTGGTGGCTCCATAGCTCCATAGCTCCAGAGCTCCATACTTCCATAGCTCCATAGCTCCATACTTCCATAGCTCCAGACTTCCATAGCTCCATAGCTCCATAGCTCCATAGCTCCATAGCTCCAGAGCTCCATAACTCCATACTTCCATAGATCCATAGCTCCATAGCTCCATACTTCCATAGCTCCATAGCTCCATACTTCCATAGCTCCATAGCTCCAGAGCTCCATAGCTCCAGAGCTCCATAGCTCCATAGCTCCATAGCTCCATAGCTCCATACTTCCATAGCTCCAGAGCTCCATGGCTCCATACTTCCATAGCTCCAGCCTGGCTGGCTGGTGGCTCCATAGCTCCATACATCCATAGCTCCATAGCTCCCTACTTCCATAGCTCCATAGCTCCAGAGCTCCAGAGCTCCATAGCTCCATAGCTCCATAGCTCCATACTTCCATACTTCCATACTTCCATACTTCCATAGCTCCATAGCTCCGTACTTCCATAGCTCCATAGCTCCATAGCTCCATACTTCCATAGCTCCATAGCTCCATAGCTCCATACTTCCATAGCTCCATAGCTCCATAGCTCCATAGCCCCAGAGCTCCATAGCTCCATAGCTCCATAGCTCCATAGCTCCATAGCTCCAGAGCTCCATACTTCCATAGCTCCAGAGCTCCAGCCTGGCTGGTGGCTCCATAGCTCCATACTTGCAGCCACGGAGCTGGCGAAAATTGCACTAAGTGCGAAAGCCCATTCATTTACAAGAGCGTGTCCACAAGGCGGCGACATTTCCCCGTTACCGGTGGCTGCTTAGCGGGAGAGTGGCAGAGCTTATCCGAGCGGCTGGAACTCTGCGCCGGCGTGGTCGAGCGGCTGGCCTCGGTAGTTGAGGTACCAGGGGCGGGCTGGGGAGCTCCAGGCGGGGCTTGTGAGAGAGTGAAGCCGAGCGGCTGGAACTCTGGGCCGGCCTGGTCGAGCGGCTGGCCTCGGTAGTTGAGGTACCAGGGGCGGGCTGGGGAGCTCCAGGCGGGGCTTGTGAGAGAGTGTAGCCGAGCGGCTGGAACTCTGGGCCGGCGTGGTTGAGCAGCATGCCCGCGGAGGTGGCTCTTCCATAGGCACGGAGGGTGCTGGAGCTCCACACTTCCCTAGGCACGGAGGGTGCTGGAGCTCCACACTTCCATAGCTCCAGGCACGGAGGGTGCTGGAGCTCCACACTTCCATAGGCACGGAGGGTGCTGGAGCTCCATACTTCCATAGCTCCAGGCACGGAGGGTGCTGGAGCTCCACACTTCCATAGGCAGGGAGGGTGCTGGAGCTCCACACTTCCATAGGCACGGAGGGTGCTGGAGCTCCACACTTCCATAGGCAGGGAGGGTGCTGGAGCTCCACACTTCCATAGGCAGGGAGGGTGCTGGAGCTCCACACTTCCATAGGCTGGGAGGGTGCTGGAGCTCCACACTTCCATAGGCAGGGAGGGTGCTGGAGCTCCACACTTCCATAGGCAGGGAGGGTGCTGGAGCTCCACACTTCCATAGGCAGGGAGGGTGCTGGAGCTCCACACTTCCATAGGCAGGGAGGGTGCTGGAGCTCCACACTTCCATAGGCAGGGAGGGTGCTGGAGCTCCACACTTCCATAGGCAGGGAGGGTGCTGGAGCTCCACACTTCCATAGGCAGGGAGGGTGCTGGAGCTCCACACTTCCATAGGCAGGGAGGGTGCTGGAGCTCCACACTTCCATAGGCAGGGAGGGTGCTGGAGCTCCACACTTCCATAGGCTGGGAGGGTGCTGGAGCTCCACACTTCCATAGGCAGGGAGGGTGCTGGAGCTCCACACTTCCATAGGCAGGGAGGGTGCTGGAGCTCCACACTTCCATAGGCAGGGAGGGTGCTGGAGCTCCACACTTCCATAGGCAGGGAGGGTGCTGGAGCTCCACACTTCCATAGGCAGGGAGGGTGCTGGAGCTCCACACTTCCATAGGCAGGGAGGGTGCTGGAGCTCCACACTTCCATAGGCAGGGAGGGTGCTGGAGCTCCACACTTCCATAGGCAGGGAGGGTGCTGGAGCTCCACACTTCCATAGGCAGGGAGGGTGCTGGAGCTCCACACTTCCATAGGCAGGGAGGGTGCTGGAGCTCCACACTTCCATAGGCTGGGAGGGTGCTGGAGCTCCACACTTCCATAGGCAGGGAGGGTGCTGGAGCTCCACACTTCCATAGGCAGGGAGGGTGCTGGAGCTCCACACTTCCATAGGCAGGGAGGGTGCTGGAGCTCCACACTTCCATAGGCAGGGAGGGTGCTGGAGCTCCACACTTCCATAGGCAGGGAGGGTGCTGGAGCTCCACACTTCCATAGGCAGGGAGGGTGCTGGAGCTCCACACTTCCATAGGCAGGGAGGGTGCTGGAGCTCCACACTTCCATAGGCAGGGAGGGTGCTCTAGCTCCACTTTTCCATAGGCAGGGAGGGTGCTGGAGCTCCACACTTCCATAGGCAGGGAGGGTGCTGGAGCTCCACACTTCCATAGGCAGGGAGGGTGCTGGAGCTCCACACTTCCATAGGCAGGGAGGGTGCTGGAGCTCCACACTTCCATAGGCAGGGAGGGTGCTGGAGCTCCACACTTCCATAGGCTGGGAGGGTGCTGGAGCTCCACACTTCCATAGGCAGGGAGGGTGCTGGAGCTCCACACTTCCATAGGCAGGGAGGGTGCTGGAGCTCCACACTTCCATAGGCAGGGAGGGTGCTGGAGCTCCACACTTCCATAGGCAGGGAGGGTGCTGGAGCTCCACACTTCCATAGGCAGGGAGGGTGCTGGAGCTCCACACTTCCATAGGCAGGGAGGGTGCTGGAGCTCCACACTTCCATAGGCAGGGAGGGTGCTGGAGCTCCACACTTCCATAGGCAGGGAGGGTGCTGGAGCTCCACACTTCCATAGGCAGGGAGGGTGCTGGAGCTCCACACTTCCATAGGCAGGGAGGGTGCTGGAGCTCCACACTTCCATAGGCAGGGAGGGTGCTGGAGCTCCACACTTCCATAGGCAGGGAGGGTGCTGGAGCTCCACACTTCCATAGGCAGGGAGGGTGCTGGAGCTCCACACTTCCATAGGCAGGGAGGGTGCTGGAGCTCCACACTTCCATAGGCAGGGAGGGTGCTGGAGCTCCACACTTCCATAGGCAGGGAGGGTGCTGGAGCTCCACACTTCCATAGGCAGGGAGGGTGCTGGAGCTCCACACTTCCATAGGCAGGGAGGGTGCTGGAGCTCCACACTTCCATAGGCTGGGAGGGTGCTGGAGCTCCACACTTCCATAGGCAGGGAGGGTGCTGGAGCTCCACACTTCCATAGGCAGGGAGGGTGCTGGAGCTCCACACTTCCATAGGCAGGGAGGGTGCTGGAGCTCCACACTTCCATAGGCAGGGAGGGTGCTGGAGCTCCACACTTCCATAGGCAGGGAGGGTGCTGGAGCTCCACACTTCCATAGGCAGGGAGGGTGCTGGAGCTCCACACTTCCATAGGCAGGGAGGGTGCTGGAGCTCCACACTTCCATAGGCAGGGAGGGTGCTGGAGCTCCACACTTCCATAGGCAGGGAGGGTGCTGGAGCTCCACACTTCCATAGGCAGGGAGGGTGCTGGAGCTCCACACTTCCATAGGCAGGGAGGGTGCTGGAGCTCCACACTTCCATAGGCAGGGAGGGTGCTGGAGCTCCACACTTCCATAGGCAGGGAGGGTGCTGGAGCTCCACACTTCCATAGGCAGGGAGGGTGCTGGAGCTCCACACTTCCATAGGCAGGGAGGGTGCTGGAGCTCCACACTTCCATAGGCAGGGAGGGTGCTGGAGCTCCACACTTCCATAGGCAGGGAGGGTGCTGGAGCTCCACACTTCCATAGGCAGGGAGGGTGCTGGAGCTCCACACTTCCATAGGCTGGGAGGGTGCTGGAGCTCCACACTTCCATAGGCAGGGAGGGTGCTGGAGCTCCACACTTCCATAGGCAGGGAGGGTGCTGGAGCTCCACACTTCCATAGGCAGGGAGGGTGCTGGAGCTCCACACTTCCATAGGCAGGGAGGGTGCTGGAGCTCCACACTTCCATAGGCAGGGAGGGTGCTGGAGCTCCACACTTCCATAGGCAGGGAGGGTGCTGGAGCTCCACACTTCCATAGGCAGGGAGGGTGCTGGAGCTCCACACTTCCATAGGCAGGGAGGGTGCTGGAGCTCCACACTTCCATAGGCAGGGAGGGTGCTGGAGCTCCACACTTCCATAGGCAGGGAGGGTGCTGGAGCTCCACACTTCCATAGGCAGGGAGGGTGCTGGAGCTCCACACTTCCATAGGCAGGGAGGGTGCTGGAGCTCCACACTTCCATAGGCACGGAGGGTGCTGGAGCTCCACACTTCCATAGCTCCAGGCACGGAGGGTGCTGGCACATCCACACTTCCAGCCACGGAGCATGCTGGCACTTCCACCTTGCTTGCTAAGTCGGCGTGATCTTGCCCAAAAAGTCCCTCCTCACCTCCAGCTGGAAGTGGAAAAAAATCCTCCACCTGCTTGGCCGAGGTTCTGGAAGCCAGCAGCTCGCAGAATGTTGCCAAAGTTTCACTGGAAGGAAAAGAAAAGAGAAGACCGAGTGCGCATTTCACCTACCGCCGAATGTCCACAAGAGGGAAGTGTCACTCCGTCGCAGAATCTGCGCCGACGCACTCGGCACCCTTCGAATTTATGGTGCCGGTGCGGGTGTTCTGGGTGCAAAAAGGCCGCCCAAGTGGTAGAAAAAAATCAGACTTCGTCTCTTAGGTCGAAATTAATGCCAAGTTTTGAATTGCGCTGGCAGGGGTGGACCAGGGCCCGTTAGAAGTGCTTAACCGAGGTCCTGGAAGCCTAACCCGGCGTGATCTTGTGCAAATAGCCGCTGCTGAGCTCCAGCTGGAAGTGTAAAAAGAACCGGGCTGGTTCAAAAAAAGAACCGGGCGACCCGGTAAAATTGCTTAGCCGAGGTCCTGGAAGCCTAACCCGGCGTGATCTTGTGCAAAAAGCCGCTCCCGAGCTCCAGCTGGAAGTGTAAAAAGAACCAGGCTGGATAAAAAAAGAACCGGGCTGGATAAAAAAAAGAACCGGGCGGCCCGTTAAAATTGCTTAGCCGAGGTCCTGGAAGCCTAACACGACGTGATCTTGTGCAAAAAGCCGCTCCCGAGCTCCAGCTGGAAGTGTAAAAAGAACCGGGCTGGATAAAAAAAGAACCGGGCTGGATAAAAAAAAGAACCGGGCGACCCGTTAAAATTGCTTAGCCGAGGTCCTGGAAGCCTAACACGGCGTGATCTTGTGCAAAAAGCCGCTCCAGAGCTCCAGCTGGAAGTGTAAAAAGAACCAGGCTGGATAAAAAAAAGAACCGGGCTGGATCAAAAAAGAACCGGGCGACCCGTTAAAATTGCTTAGCCGAGGTCCTGGAAGCCTAACACGGCGTGATCTTGTGCAAAAAGCCGCTCCCGAGCTCCAGCTGGAAGTGTAAAAAGAACCAGGCTGGATAAAAAAAAGAACCGGGCTGGATCAAAAAAGAACCGGGCGACCCGTTAAAATTGCTTAGCCGAGGTCCTGGAAGCCTAACCCGGCGTGATCTTGTGCAAAAAGCCGCTCCCGAGCTCCAGCTGGAAGTGTAAAAAGAACCAGGCTGGATAAAAAAAAGAACCGGGCTGGATCAAAAAAGAACCGGGCGGCCCGTTAAAATTGCTTAGCCGAGGTCCTGGAAGCCTAACCCGGCGTGATCTTGTGCAAAAAGCCGCTCCCGAGCTCCAGCTGGAAGTGTAAAAAGAACCAGGCTGGATAAAAAAAAGAACCGGGCTGGATCAAAAAAGAACCGGGCGGCCCGTTAAAATTGCTTAGCCGACGTCCTGGAAGCCTAACACGGCGTGATCTTGTGCAAAAAGCCGCTCCCGAGCTCCAGCTGGAAGTGTAAAAAGAACCAGGCTGGATAAAAAAAGAACCGGGCTGGATAAAAAAAAAAGAACCGGGCGACCCGTTAAAATCGCTTAGCCGAGGTCCTGGAAGCCTAACACGGCGTGATCTTGTGCAAAAAGCCGCTCCCGAGCTCCAGCTGGAAGTGTAAAAAGAACCGGGCTGGATAAAAAAAGAACCGGGCTGGATCAAAAAAGAACCGGGCGACCCGTTAAAATTGCTTAGCCGAGGTCCTGGAAGCCTAACACGGCGTGATCTTGTGCAAAAAGCCGCTCCCGAGCTCCAGCTGGAAGTGTAAAAAGAACCGGGCTGGATAAAAAAAAGAACCGGGCGACCCGTTAAAATTGCTTAGCCGAGGTCCTGGAAGCCTAACACGGGGTGATCTTGTGCAAAAAGCCGCTCCCGAGCTCCAGCTGGAAGTGTAAAAAGAACCGGGCTGGATAAAAAAAGAACCGGGCTGGATCAAAAAAGAACCGGGCGACCCGTTAAAATTGCTTAGCCGAGGTCCTGGAAGCCTAACACGGCGTGTTCTTGTGCAAAAAGCCGCTCCCGAGCTCCAGCTGGAAGTGTAAAAAGAACCGGGCTGGATAAAAAAAGAACCGGGCTGGATCAAAAAAAGAACCGGGCGACCCGTTAAAATTGCTTAGCCGACGTCCTGGAAGCCTAACACGGCGTGATCTTGTGCAAAAAGCCGCTCCCGAGCTCCAGCTGGAAGTGTAAAAAGAACCGGGCTGGATAAAAAAAAGAACCGGGCTGGATCAAAAAAGAACCGGGCGACCCGTTAAAATTGCTTAGCCGAGGTCCTGGAAGCCTAACACGGCGTGTTCTTGTGCAAAAAGCCGCTCCCGAGCTCCAGCTGGAAGTGTAAAAAGAACCGGGCTGGATAAAAAAAGAACCGGGCTGGATCAAAAAAAGAACCGGGCGACCCGTTAAAATTGCTTAGCCGACGTCCTGGAAGCCTAACACGGCGTGATCTTGTGCAAAAAGCCGCTCCCGAGCTCCAGCTGGAAGTGTAAAAAGAACCAGGCTGGATAAAAAAAGAACCGGGCTGGATAAAAAAAAAAGAACCGGGCGACCCGTTAAAATTGCTTAGCCGAGGTCCTGGAAGCCTAACACGGCGTGATCTTGTGCAAAAAGCCGCTCCCGAGCTCCAGCTGGAAGTGTAAAAAGAACCGGGCTGGATAAAAAAAAGAACCGGGCTGGATCAAAAAAGAACCGGGCGACCCGTTAAAATTGCTTAGCCGAGGTCCTGGAAGCCTAACACGGCGTGTTCTTGTGCAAAAAGCCGCTCCCGAGCTCCAGCTGGAAGTGTAAAAAGAACCAGGCTGGATAAAAAAAGAACCGGGCTGGATAAAAAAAAAAAGAACCGGGCGACCCGTTAAAATTGCTTAGCCGAGGTCCTGGAAGCCTAACACGGCGTGATCTTGTGCAAAAAGCCGCTCCCGAGCTCCAGCTGGAAGTGTAAAAAGAACCGGGCTGGATAAAAAAAAGAACCGGGCTGGATAAAAAAAAGAACCGGACGACCCGTTAAAATTGCTTAGCCGAGGTCCTGGAAGCCTAACACGGCGTGATCTTGTGCAAAAAGCCGCTCCCGAGCTCCAGCTGGAAGTGTAAAAAGAACCGGGCTGGATAAAAAAAGAACCGGGCTGGATAAAAAAAAGAACCGGGCGACCCGTTAAAATTGCTTAGCCGAGGTCCTGGAAGCCTAACACGGCGTGATCTTGTGCAAAAAGCCGCTCCCGAGCTCCAGCTGGAAGTGTAAAAAGAACCGGGCTGGATAAAAAAAAGAACCGGGCTGGATCAAAAAAGAACCGGGCGACCCGTTAAAATTGCTTAGCCGAGGTCCTGGAAGCCTAACCCGGCGTGATCTTGCCCGAAATTCGGCCTCTATACTTCCATTTTAGGTACCAGGCGCTCATAGTGTGTTGGTCCCACTAGTCAGTGTACTGGTCCCACTCGCTAGTGTACTGGTCCCCCTAGTCAGTGTACTCATCCAGTTACCCCCCGTTTTCCAAAACACAATCGGCACGTATAAGGGGGGGACTCCTGAGAGAGATGAGGTATATGCCAGCGCAACACCAATCCGCTCCGCGCTGGTTCCCATGTCGGCTACGGATGAATAAAACCAGCCTGTCCCCCCTGGAGCTCACGAGACACGGAAATTTTTTCTAAGTGCCAACGGCTCTTCCGAGCAAACGTGTCCGCTCCGGCTGGTTCCCCCGTCGGCCTCGAATGACGAAAAATGCCGGTCTCCGCCCGGAGCTCATGGCAAACGAAAAATTTTCTAAGTGCCAACGGCACTTGCGAGCGAATGTGTCCGCTCGGCGCTGGTTCCCGGGTCGAACCCGGAAGACGAAAAACGCCGGTCTCCGCCCGGAGCTCATGGCAAACGAAAAATTTTCTAAGTGCCAACGGCACTTGCGAGCGAATGTGTCCGCTCGGCGCTGGTTCCCGGGTCGAACCCGGAAGACGAAAAACGCCGGTCTCCGCCCGGAGCTCATGACAAACGAAAAATTTTCTAAGTGCCAACGGCACTTGCGAGCGAATGTGTCCGCTCGGCGCTGGTTCCCGGGTCGAACCCGGAAGACGAAAAACGCCGGTCTCCGCCCGGAGCTCATGACAAACGAAAAATTTTCTAAGTGCCAACGGCACTTGCGAGCGAATGTGTCCGCTCGGCGCTGGTTCCCGGGTCGAACCCGGAAGACGAAAAACGCCGGTCTCCGCCTTCAGCCTCTCTCCCTGGAGCTCACCAAAAATTTGTCGAAATTTTTCTAAGTTCTCCTCGAGGTACCAGGGGGTGAGGTACCCGGGCTAAGGTGCAGTACCTTTTTTGGTCTTCAGGTGCGCCAGAGTACAATGAAATGGTCCCAGTAGTCAGTGTACTCATCGACTTTCCCCCCGTTTTCCAAAGCACCTCGTTTACGAGTATGGAGGAGATGGTGCTGGTCTCCCCACGGCGTCGGACACGCCGTCCTCGACAGCACAAGGTCGGATAGAAGACCTGAAAAGCGCCGTGGCACGCGCTGGAGGTGTCACTGTGGCGAAAAAGTGACTAAGTGTCAACTTTCGAAAAAACGGCTAAGTGTCAACTTTCGAAAAAACGGCTAAGTGTCAACTTTCGAAAAAACGACAAAGTGTCACCTCTCTGAAAAAACGGCAAAGTGTCAACTTTCGAAAAAACGACTAAGTGTCAACTTTCGAAAAAACGACTAAGTGTCACCTCTCTGAAAAAATGGCAAAGTGTCAACTGCGAATGTGGTGGTGCATGGAAGGAAGTGGAGGACGGCCGCCTCCTTAAACACAGGCCGAAGAGGAGCGTCAGGGCCGGCTCCTTAAACACGGACCGAGTGTCGCCCTTAACACAGACCAAGCGGAGGACGGCCGCCTCCCTAAATACAGGCCGAACCGGAGCGCGAGGGCCGCTCCTTAAACACGGACCGAGTGTCGCCCTTAACACAGACCAAGGGGAGGACGGCCGCCTCCTTAAACACAGGCCGGAGAGGAGCGTCAGGGCCAGGCTCCTTAAACACGGACCGAGTGTCGCCCTTAACACAGACCAAGCGGAGGACGGCCGCCTCCCTAAATACAGGCCGAACCGGAGCGCGAGGGCCAGGCTCCTTAAACACGGACCGAGTGTCGCCCTTAACACAGACCAAGGGGAGGACGGCCGCCTCCTTAAACACAGGCCGGAGAGGAGCGTCAGGGCCAGGCTCCTTAAACACGGACCGAGTGTCGCCCTTAACACAGACCAAGCGGAGGACGGCCGCCTCCCTAAATACAGGCCGAACCGGAGCGCGAGGGCCAGGCTCCTTAAACACGGACCGAGTGTCGCCAGAGAATGGTAGGTGGATATTATGACAAAGTTTGATGGAGTATTGATTTATGACCTTAATAAAAAAGTATTAAATATTTTTTTTTTTTTTTTTTTTTTTTTTTTAAAAAGAGTTATTGAGGTCATAGAGTTTATGGAGGTCATAGGGAGGTCATAGGTTATAGGGTTAGGTTGTTATTTATTTAAATGTTGAATTATGGGTTGGGTTAGGGTTTGGTGTGGGATGTGTGTGTGGTGTGTGTGTGGTTGAAAGTCAAAAATGTTATGAGCTGCTGCTTCCTCCCTCGTCCTGTAGGGGGTGTTTAAGTGTTTCATTCACTTTCATCCTGAGATAAGAGTGCTAAGGTGTGTAAGTGTATTTATCTCAGGATGAGTGTAAATCTTGTTTTGTTTTGTTTTTTGGATGGTGGTAAGTCTGAACATATGTGTTAGATCATCTGTAAATCTTGTTTTGTTTATTTTTTGGTGGTGTGAATATGTCTGTAGATGTTTAGGGTCTTAAGATTGTTGGGGGTGTCTGACCTTCTCACCTTGCGCGGCTCTTTACGGCGTGTGTCTGTATCTGGGTTGTATGTGTGTGTATGTGGCTGAGTTAAATTATTTGATGGTGGGAATATGTCTGTACATGTTTTGGGGTCTTAAGATTGTTGGGGGGTGTATGACCCTGCTTTATGACCTCGCCGCGTGTATCTGTGGGATGTGTGTGTGTATGTGGCTGAGTTAAATTATTTTTGGTGCTATGTTTCAGTTTAAAAAAGCTTTTAATAATAGTATGAGGTGAAAAAAAATGAATCTTACCTTCCGAGGGATGAAATTAGCTGGTCCTCAGTCCAATTTTGTGTATGGAGGAGAAAATGGAGTTTAAAAATGTTCAAACAAGATCTTTGAAAATATAACACAAATATAACACGTGACGATGAAAGGCAAAAAGTGGGTGGGATCGGCAATGTTGGGTATATAGAGTCTGAGGAGTGGAGGTTGTGTATCTTGATTTTTGAACCTTCTACTGAGAAGTATGATTTGCGAAACACCTGTGACGGTCCACATCTCACCCTTGGGTGCAGATGGTCTTTTACAGGCCCCTAGGAAGAAGCATATGTTTGTCAGAAGATTGCAACAGAGTCCTCTAAATATGACGGAGCTTGAGAATAAATGGCCTTTAACTCCTACTTTTTCCTGGGGTTATCATTATTTTCACGGAATCGGCGAGCTGGTCTTTTTCATGCAAGAGGATGGCAAATATACTATGCCCCACGGATTTGGATCCCTCAACTCGAATGACTGGGCCATCGTCAGTCAATTGTTTCCAAAGCTCCTTCCCCAATTTGTTGGAGAAACGGGGCTGAAGGGGGAGCTCACACTAACTTGGATTTCGAGACTAGGACCGAATGGCCGTTGGTTTTTCCGCCTCAAAGTTTCACCTCAGCTATCCGAGGAGGAGGAGGAGGAAGACGGGGAAATATGTGATGCTTTACTTAGCCTTCAGGTTTTCAACAGTGAGTGTGGTGTACTTCAGACGATTCTACAAGTCCCTTTATCAGAGTGGCAGAGGAGAATTAACCCCTTAACTGCCATGATAACGGAGCAGTATTTGTGTAGTAGAATGTGGATCACGATTGCGGGGGTCAGAAAAAAATTAATATTTGAATAACATTTCAATACGTTCTAATTTTTACATCCCCCTACAATCAAAGTACCGCCTACTCCAGACTCCAAGCACACCCCTAAATCTCCTACCGCCTACTCCAGACTCCAAGCACACCCCTAAATCTCCAGGAGGAGGAGGAGGGCGTGGACCGTTTACAACTGCTCTGTATAAGAAAAAAAGCTCCCCCCAAACCTTCAAACCTCAAAGAATCTCGCCAAGAAACATCTCACTGCTCAAGACAAAAAAAATGTCTGACAAACGATGCGCCAAAAATCTTCTGCCTACCTTCCAAGATGCAGACAAGGAACCGAAACAAAAGATTCTGAAAGGCCTACAACATCACCACGAAGAGGTAATTAATTTGTGTTCACCTGCATCCTCAACGCCGTTACCCCACGGCTGTGCTTCTGACGAAGCTGACATCGACATGCAGACTTCCACACCGATTTGCCCTGAACGCACCGTCACGTATCCGGGGACCCGGCATCCTGATTCTGCAAAAGATGACTGCGGTCGAGAATGTTTGAAAGAATTCACACCGTTGCTATACGCCGAATCGATCATCATAATTTCATCGGATGAAGAAGACGAAGAGGGAAAAACAGATCGGCGATTCACACGTCTGTTGAAGGAACCGGCTACCTGGCACGCAAAGGAGGCCAGACGACAGTCTTTCACCACGCTGGACAACCCGGTGGAATCGGAGCTATGGTATCCCGAGCTGGCAATTCCACCATTTGAAGCAGATAATGTCTCCCTGTCTGCAAAACAGCCTTCACCTCCAGATCTCGCCTCAACAGAAGGACCAGTAATGAACAGCGACTGCGAGAATTCACCAAAGGGGGCAGTATTGAACAGCGACCCCGACAAATCAACATCCAGGTCGATGACGAGCAAGAAATCATCATCATCCGCGGCTTCATCGTTGCCATCCACCTCGTCATCAACCAGCGTCAGTTTTGAAATCGAAAACGCGCTACCCTGGATGTCGCCAATTGAATATGTAAGAATCAAATTGTTCGTAGTTCTCTTACTACACAAAGATCTGCTTAAACATACCGCAAGTGATTGTTTGGCTTGTGAATTGGATGATCTTTCTCAGATGAGACATACATGTCTGTACATAAAACATGAAAATTATTATATGTTCGAAAATTTCCATAAGATCATGAAATCAGTATGTAATAGACAGTTCTTTTCTGCTATTTACAGAATGCTGACGCACCTCGATATTCAGTTACCACAAATAGATGTTAAAAAAATCATCAATGTCATTTTGTTAGATCTGTCCTATGAAGAAGACATCTTCGGGAAACTAGAAAGCTGTATTATTGATTACAAACAGTTTGCCCAAATTTCTGATTCTGCGATTGAATTTGTGTTTCATAGACACGAGGTTGAGAGAAATGGGTAATTCTTTGAGAAGAAACGATCTGCAAAATTGGACTGAGGATTTGGAACGAGTAATTGTACAGCGTGACACTAATAACGACGCTTCTGTCCAGAAATTGGTGGATATTATGGAAAAAATAAGACATATATCCCAAAATGTTTTAGAAATTACTTGGACTAATCTAGTGTGTATTTTATCAAATTTAGAAGAAGTCTTTAACAAATTGAAACTCGTTATCAACGAATGGAGTGAAATATCTGTCGCACACCTGTTTACTCTGATGACATTGTTCCATGATTTGATTATTGTACATATACGCAATAATATTCCAATTGATGTTAAAGCCGAATTGAACAAATTCAAAATTCTTATCGAATCAAATGTACCGAAACATGTGATACGGTCTATGATAGCGTATGTACGTTCTTAAAATGTAATACAAAACTATGTGCCTTTTTTTAAAATGTACTTTTTTATTTTTATAATGTACCTTTTTTTTAAATGTACTTTTTTATTTTTATAATATACCTTTTTTTTAAATGTACCTTGTTTCTCCTATACCGCATTGTTTGATTATATTCTAACCAGAACAAACATTATACGTTTAACACCTGGTTTGTTTTATATATTGTAACCAAAAAAAAAAAAGAATTTTACCTGTTTTTCTCCTTTCAATAAACATTTTAAAACCACGAACGGGTTCCATATTTGTCACAACGGTTGCAACAATGGCTGAGGAAAGATGTCTGAAAAAATTGTATTATAATGTTAAAAATCCAGCAAGTTTCGGTGGTGCTCAACGTCTCCACAAGGCGGCTCTCTTGAGCTGTAAAAAAAACCAACCCACTTTGAAGAAAGTGAAATCATTCCTTGCGGGAGAAAATGCATATACATTACACAAACCTGCAAGACTGACTTTCTCTAGAAACAAAGTATATGCACGAAGAGCTCAAAGACAACTACAAGCCGATTTATGTGATATGCAAATTTTGTCATCACATAATGATGGGATGAAATATATTCTCACCGTGATTGACATTTTCTCAAAGAAGGCTTTTGCTCGCGTTCTGAAGGATAAATCAGCCGCCAGTGTGAGCCAAGCATTTGAATCAATTCTGTCAGACAGCGGAATCCCGCTACGTTTGCAGACGGACGCTGGCACAGAATTCTTCAACAAGCAATTCCAGAAATTAATAAAACGTCATAAAATCATCCATTTTTCCACAGCGTCGGATTTGAAAGCACAAACAGTCGAGCGTTTTAATCGGACTCTTAAGACCAGGATGTGGCGGTTTTTCACTGCGCATAATACAAGACGTTATGTCGACAAAATTCAAGATTTTCTATCCTCTTATAATAATTCATTTCATCGTAGTATTAAGATGTCGCCTAATGAGGTGACTATGGAAAATACAGACATCGTTTTCCGTAACCTGTACGGCAACGTATCTCTACAGAAGAGTGATAAAAAAAGATTCGCCGTAGGAGACAACGTTAGAATTTCCAAAATAAAGGGTGTCTTTGACAAATCGTACGAACAATCTTTCTCAGATGAGTTTTTCACTGTAGTAGAAATTCTCAATCGTTTTCCAAAGGTTTACAAACTCAGCGATTACGACGGAGAGCCGCTAGATGGCGTATTCTATGCAGATGAGCTCCAAAAAGTGAAAATTAAGAAAAATACATTTTTCAGCATTCAGAAAATTCTTAAATCCCGAACGGTCTCAGGGAGGCGTGAACTTTTGATACGCTGGGTCGGATGGCCTCCGAAATTTGATTCTTGGGTGGCAGCCAGCAGTGTTAAAGATATCTGAAATGACAAAACCAATCATTACTCATAAAATTTCAAGATGGGTGAAGTCAGGGATGGATTTTATGTAACCCTGACCTCCAACGCAAGTATGCATTTGTATCCGAATAATACAAATACGGACTTTAGAGTCGAATTGGTCCAGAATATCGATTTAAAGGGGCCCTGGGAAGTCGCTATTTGTGAAATTACATATGTGAACACGTGTGTAGATGTACCGGAGAAAAAAAGGGGCTTCTACTTTAGAGAGATGACAAAACCAGCAACCGAGCCTCACGAGGCACCCCTACCCACCCTGGTGAAACTGCAGGGGGAGATATATGGCGATCTCAACTCCTTGGCTGAAGATATTAAAACGCAGTTATTGAAAGCTTCCAACAAAAAAATAAACGTGGAATACGACCAGCATACCCATAGATTTAAATTTCACACCAAAGAACCCTACGAACTAAAATTTAACGAACCGTTAGCTTATTTAGTAGGCCTGCCGGCTGAGCAATGGTTTCCATTAAAAACAGATTGGACAAAGGCCCCGCGGACAGCTGATCGAAGGGGAGGGCGGTACCATCTTTTCATTTACGCCGATGTAATACACTATCAGACTGTTGGCGACGCCCACGCCCCTTTACTAAGGAGCCTGCCTTTAGAAGGGGAATTTGGATCGCTCATAAATAGAAGTTTCACCACGTTATATTATTTAGATGTAAACAAACGCCACATTGAGCACATCCATATTAGCATTCGCACAGACCAGAATCAACCAATCAATTTCAAATACGGGAAGATCGTTCTAGTTCTACATTTTAGACCGAAACATTAGAAAAATATGAGACTCGAGACACATCCCGATCTATATCGATTCGTCAAATATTATGAAAGTCAAATAGGTGGTTCCTATCCTGGTTTCCACGGTGCCCCAGTTCAGTACGGACGTGGGATAGGGTCTATATTCGCGAAGCTATTTCGTTTTGTTGCTCCAATGTTGAAATCAGGTTTCAACCTAGCCAGACCGCATCTGCAAAGTGCCGCGCGGAACATTGCTACGGATGTGGCGGGCCGCGTCATTGAAAAAATAAAACGTAAACCGGAAGCCGCTCAAGGAGGTGCGGGGCTTGTAGTTCTTTCACGTCGTGGGCGAAGACCCTCAGGCCTCAGATTGAGAATAAATAAAAAGACACGCAGTATCAAAAACTTCAAACCAGTCATCAAAAGGCGACCAAGACGTAGGACGGACATATTCTCTTAAAAAATAAAAATAAAATAAATAAAATGTCGCTTTTACATTTTAATTCCCAAGAATGCAGTCTTAGTGAGCTGGATATTTTTGCTCCACCTCTTACACAATTATCAATAGATCAAACACAGTATGTGGAGATTCCTCCTTTATCGGCAATTACAGATTCGGGCCCGATTGAATTTTTTATCCCCGGAGATGGCTCTAAATATCTCGATCTATCTGATACATTGCTGCATTTACGTTTAAAAGTATTACACAAAGACGGAAGCAATCTAGCAGCGAATGAAGCTGTGGGGATTATTAATTATCCTCTTAATACCATATTTTCACAAGTTGACGTCGTTCTAGGGGACCGTCTTATATCACAATCTAGTGCGACTCACCCCTATAGGGCAATAATTGAGACTTTGTTAAATTTTTCAAGAGATACCCTCCATTCACAATTCTCAGCTGGGATGTTTGTTAAAGATACTAGGGGACGTATGGACTCTATTGCTTTTGAAGGCCCCAATATCAACGATGGACTATGGAAGCGCGCTTTACGACTGGCAGAATCACAAGAGTTCCAAATTATGGGGCCCATACACAGCGATATATTTTTCTGCGAGCGTCATCTACTGAATCACGTGGATCTACGTTTGAAATTATCCAGAGCCAACGATGATTTCTGTCTCATGAGCGCTTCTAACAACGACGTCTGTCTCAAGATTTTAGGGGCAACATTATTTGTGAAAAAAGTAACTGTGTCACCAGCCGTCGCTATTGGCCACGAAGCAGCGTTACACAAGGGCAATGCCATTTATCCTTTAACGAGAATTTGTCTTAAAACGTTTTCCATTGCTCAGAATTCCAGAATATGTCATCAGGATAATCTGTTTCTCGGACATATGCCAAAACAAATAGTGTTAGCCCTCGTAAATCATTTGAGTTTTGCTGGGAGAAAAGATTTAAATCCATTTAATTTTATCAACGCCGACATTGAATATCTGAGTCTCTCGCAAGAAGGCCGACAGATTCCGTCCAAAGCTTTTCAGCCTTATTTTGGCGGGGGGCTTTCTACACGCGAATACCTTAATCTTTTCACAGCGACGGGGCGTTTTTTGAAGGATTTACCACTCTGTATCGATCAAGATGATTTTAATCAAGGTTACTCGCTTTTTGTCTTCAATCTGAACCCCGGAGATGATTCAGGAGCCATTGCCCCAGTAAACAACGGCGTGCTCAGACTGGATCTACGATTTCGTAATCCGCTTCCCCACACAACAACGTTAATTGTTTACGCCGCTTATGATTCAATTGTCGAAATCAACGCCAAGAGAGAGGTGCTGATGGATTATTATTAATATTAAGATGAACGGGCGTGAATTGACCAGTTTCATGAGGCTTCAACATGGGCCTCTCTTTGGAGGCGTTTTTGCAGCAGACGAGTTGCATGACGTCACAGACACACCCCCCAGACACTACATTGTAAACACGCACCCGAGGCATCTGCCGGGGGAACACTGGCTGGGGTTAACGTTAGAAAAAGACGGTTCGGCCACATTCTTTGACCCTTTTGGTTTAGAACCCGACCATATATTTTACCCTAAGAGTATATTGGATTTTCTGAAAAAACATTCTAACCGTATAATTTACCATAACATTCAACTACAACACGAACTGACGAGCACCTGCGGTCATCACTGTGTTTATTATTTAAGTCAACGAAGATGCGGGTTAACTTATCTGGATGTTTTGGATAGCTACACGACAGACCCCCTACACAATGATGCAATGGTTACCTCCTTTGTTCGAAAATCACGTGGGGCTCGGCGAGTGTGCGGGGGTCAGACATCGTGTTCTTTGCATAAGTTTAAAAAATGTCATTGTACGTAGTCACGTTAATGTTTTTTATAAAACTCTTTTTATTCAATAAAACATCTTTAAAAAGAGAGTTACAGAGTCAAGTGTGTTTTTATGCTAACATATACAATATACGTTTTTTTTTATTTCACCATACATCAAATTTCTCATATTTAATAACTAACCCATTTTTGAGCCATTGCGGCTTGCTTTCTTTTTTTTTTCTTAATGTTTTTTGCGTTTGCATTTTTAGCTTGGGAAACGTCTTCATCTTCAGCTCTAGCGTATTTTAAACGTTTAAAGTCAGAACGTGCCAAAGGGTTGGAAATGCTTGATTCCGGTAAATTAAGACGGGTTAATGTTTCCAAAAATTCACTCCAGCCTATAGGAGGACCGCCTACTTTCTTACCGCTCACGACGAGCTTTTTTATCAAATCGGTCATATGAGATCCTCTGATAAGATTTCCATTAAATATAAATTCGCCCCGAGGCGTCCATCCTATATCGTTCGATGCTAATTTTCTCAACACGTATGCGGCGTTTCGATGATGTCGTGATCCTATAGCGTCGAGAATCCCTGTCCATTCCTCCGTTTGCACCTGTTGCGTAGTTTTCATCCCCGGCGGGTCCTCGTGCACCTGTTCTCTCGTCTCCATCTCCGTCAGCTCCGTGGCGTTGTTGTTGTTGTTCTGATTGGGAGGGGTGGCGCGTTCTATCTGATCTTGCGATACGTTCAGTGTGATGGGGGCACTCTCCTCATTCTTTTGTTTTAATAATCCTCTGTAACGTTGCATTAGGCTTTGATACATTTTGATTTTTTCGTATTGATTTAAATTTTTATTTTCCAACACCTGTTTCATCTGCCGATCTAAATCCCGTTCAGCTGTATCGAGGATGTTTGGCTGCGCTCGAGTCATCCTGTCTAGTTGGTATGGGGAGACGAGGTACAATTTATTCGCCGTTTTCAAACTCATTTTTTTTTAATTTATTTATTTATGAGGCCTCCGATGACGCTTCCGAGTACAGGAGCAAAAGCAGCCAGCAACGGGAAAATGAAACCACCTTTTTGAACCAATACAGCTCTTTTCTTCTTTAAAGTATTTTTTTTATCGGCTAGAAATCGAATATTCCTTTTTTGTTTTTTAAGTTTTTTGTATTGTTTCGAATTTAGAGGTATGTGGCCTTTTAGGAGATTTAAAGCAATCTCACATAGCGCTTTTAGTAAACTGGCAGGAGCTCTGAGGAGTAAATGTTTGCGTTCGCCCGGCTTGCAGGTAAAGAGAGTCTTAAGTAACGCCGCATTTCTTTTTAACAGTTTAGACATTGTTTTTATTGCTTAGGAATATAAACAGTAGGCCATTGATTGTGTAGTATGCCTGTGCGCAGTCTGTATTGTTCTGGACACGTAGGCGTCAAATCAACCAGTAAATAGCCGTACGGATCCCTCGTCGCATCTTCAAAACATTCCAGAAAGAACTTCCGGTTGTTGGGGCAGATTTGATTAGCCAGAACAGTTACCTGCAATTTATCGCGTGGATTTTTGAACAAAACTAGATAATTACTGTTTAGGCTTATAGTACGGCTAAATTTACCCTGGTGGAAGATGTTCTGCGTTAACATGATGACGCTTAGATTCATATGATGCCTATATTGTGTAAAAATTCGAACCACTTCCTGATTGTCTGAGGCTTGAAAGATGACATCGTCCAATATCAGCAGATGGTTTTGCTGCGGGGGGAACAACTTTTCATCGTCAAAAGATTCAGGCAATCCTTTGATAAATACAATATTTTTATTCATACTTTTGACTTCATCATACAAAGGTTGGGCCGAAGTATAAACCCATACAATATTATGAGGCTTTTGTCTCATGACATGATCTGTGTGTTCTAAAACATTTTTCACCAGAAAAGTCTTGCCACATCCACTAGGGCCACTAATTATACAGGCAAAAGGTAGTTCTAATCTAGGATCAAATTCAATTTGGTTCAAAGACATTTTTACACATGGAAAACAAAAAAAAATGTTAAAACCCAAAAGGCAACGTCTGACCTCGCCCGACTAGGCGTCTCTTATCGTACACGACCCTCAGTCTCTTATTGAATGAGGCATTCTTTAATCGGAAGCCTTTTTTATCACGTACAATGACGTGTTGCGGGGTAGAGAGCACGTCCGAGCACGCGCCTTGGTTGTTGATGTACCCCTGAACCAGATCAAGCATGCTATCGAAATTGATGTTTTGCCCGCTTTCATGTGTTTGGGTGATACCTTTGACCTTCATCACGACACGTCCACTGTTTCTCAGTTTGTATGCGTAGGTCTTGGGGCCTGCGGAGACAAAATCTACAATGCTGTCGTTGGAAAGCTCGTCTGTCAAATCACCCAGATAGTCTCCCAGAGGCAGAACGCTTTCACCGGGCAAAGCTGTATAGATAATACTGTCCGTATCAGTGTACAAAACCCGGTTCTGTAGCATTTCCAAATAGCCGTACATTTTCAAACGAGCGTACGCCGTTGTAAAACACGCCGCAGCCACATTTGTAGTTTTCGTCAATGGTTTCTCAGTGTTTGTTCGAAAACAATACTGCACCATCGCTCGTTTTTTGTTGAGAAAGTGGATAAATGTCACGTCATACAGACCTGAAAAAAGCAGTTCGAGAAAATCCTTAGTTTTTGTCACAATCTTTGTGCTTGGCATGTTCTCACGCTGCGCCAACTTACCCCAGAGATTGTTCAGACATAGTTTTGAAACTTGCCTTTTTCCAGGATTCACTCTAATTTTGGAAGGATCTAGTTGAATATTTTGATGCGTCTTATAATCCTCGATATACTGGTTTCTATCAGCCTGATTGATGACATGTGCGGGGTACCCTGAAGATTCCTGTTTACCTTTCAAAAAAGTCCTCATATAGTCGGTAAAAATGGCGTCACTCTTTCGACTGTAATGCCATACCTCGGAAATATTCACAACGGTGTAACCGAGGTCGAGAGCCTTGGCGAATTCAGGGGTTGTCCAGACACCCGTTAATGACCTTTGCTCATCAGTGTGCGCACAGGCTGTATTTTGATTGTTGGCATCGCCACAGGTGCGACATAATGTGAATAGCAGTTTACCTTTAGGTGATTTGTAGGGCAAAACAGGAAAATATAACCCCCTCGGTGGGTTAACTGTAGCGCTGATGAAGCCGAAATACATCCTGGGGTCCTTGAAGTCATTGTGGAAGATTTCAGGATGATCAATGGGGTAGAGACAGGTGCTATTGATAAATGGATACAGCGACGTGACATCAACATAAAGCACACGTTCGTTAGGTTTTGGGGTATATCTTAAAACAAACGCGTTTGTCCGCCCCCCGAACAAAGCTTGTCTAGGCTTTAGCGGTGATGGGAATTTAGCTTTTTTGATGAATTCGCCCGTCGCCGCGTCTAACTTTTTCATTCGCAACCATTCGTGCTCCCACATAATTACAAGTTGCAAATTCGGTTTAAGACGTAGTTCTCGAATTTTCTTTTGGGTGGCATCGAACCTTTCCTGAAAGGGGCGTTTTGTCGTCGGACATATTTTAGCAAGATCGAAGCATTCTGAACAACCGTGGTGATAGCATCCAAAATATTCATACACTATACGCACACCTCCAACCTCTCTATAACCGTCTACAAAGAAGTTGTCTATTTTGACTTCCCCGCCGTTTAAAGCGTGTCTGATGTGAACATTTTGACTGTGCATGACCCACAGCAAATATTGGATAGCGTCTTGCGAGAAAGCTTTATATTGGTTCGTGTAGTTGTCTGCAGGTGTAATGGCCAGTGTTTGAGGCTTCAGGAATCTTGTGCGGAACACACTCATGCAGGCTGAGGCGATTGTCACAGCGTTGAAGGGGTCACAACCTGTAGCTTCGAAAAACTCACCCCTAAATGTCTCACCACCCTGGAATAACAAGTTCACGTCATTCTTACAGTAGGCTACAGCCTGCTGGGCAAAATCAAACGACCCCATACTGTTTTTGTCATACCATTCGTAGAACTTTGCACGCTCTGAGGGGGCCAGGCGTTCAACATCGTAAGACGAAGGCTCGGGATAAGACCCTACATAATTCAGATGAGCCAACGAGCTGAATTTGTGTGGAAAGTACCCCTTTGATTTGTCTTCAAACCCTAGGGCCTTTGGGATCGCACTTAGCGCCATGGTCAGAAATGAGAGCGAGTCTATGTATCGCGATTTCAAATCAACATCCACAAAAGAGAGAACCTTACTCCCTTGCATTATAATGTCAAATTTGACACCCAGATCGATCATTCTGTTGAGTAAAATGTAGGAATCAAAACCTCTAGCATTATGTGCTACAAAAGTCGAACCTTTGAAACGAGGGTTTCTGAAAAAACTAACAAAACCGTCGACACAATCGGTACCAAACCAATGCTTCTCCATACTATTCGATTTACAACAAACAAGAAAGGGTTTGAGTGACCCGTCTTCATCTACATAGGTTTCAAAATCGTAGTATATTACATTTCTACAAGGAGGCTGTGCTTTTAGAGGTTGGATGTAACACAGATGAGGATCAAGCATTGTATCTCCCCTCAAGTCGTCACCGCACACAGCACATTTTTTAGCGAGGCAGTGATGCTTGACACGACTAGCACCTGGTTTCACATAATATTGCAAGCCGCATTGCATGCATTTTTTATATGTGTCACAGTTAGTTTTGAGGATGTCTGACCTTCTCGCCTTGCGCGGCTCTTTATGTTTGATAAAACACTCGTCATTATAACAAGTCTTATTACAATCAGGACAGATTACACGTTTAAAGGGTAGCTGTTTACATCTCGCATCAAGACACACGTGACAGTGCCCCGGGCACCGATGCTGCTCCCAATTCTCGTGACCTTTGAAGCAGTGTCTACAGAAATATGTATGACCTACAAACCCCTCAATGGATTTAACGCCGTAGAAATGATTCTCTAGTAAAAGGATAAACAAAATATCATCGGCTGATTTGGGGTAGCGAGTCTCAAAAAAAGTCATAGGACGGCAGTCGGCTTTTCTGTACATTACAACTATCTTTCTTTTGAGGGCTTTCTCGAATTTGTGTACATCAGCCAGACTTACAGCTGTGTGACAGTTCAAACCTACACTCTCTTGTAAGAGCCGAGCCTGCTGTGTGGCCTGCTTTGTTGTTAGCGAGCTGTTTAGCAGATGTGCTAACGCGAGAGCAAAGCATAGATTGTTGTCTTTGTTAAGAGTCATGTACAAATGTCGTTTTTTTCTCTTTAATATTTCTACATTAGTGGATTGTATCAGTTTGCGACGCATACCTCCACGCAAAGGCTTGAATATTTGTACCACTAATTCTAAACCTTCATCGAGCATAAGTTCTGTGTTAGACTGTGCTAAACGCTCTAGCATACTTTGTACATGCTCCCTCATAGAGTCTATATCAGTCATTTGTTGGTAGGTATGTTCTCTTTCGTCACCACCCCCCACAATCTCAATCTGAATTGCATCCCCCGTTTGTGCAATGTCATCTACCTCCTCCAAAACACCTTCGATGTTATTTTCGATATGCATGTAAAAAGAAGCAAAATCCCTGCTACCCGATTGCATGGGGGGATTTATACGTCTCCGCACTTCAACATTATTGAAATGGGGTCTGTTAACTACAGCCGAGCCACCTTGTTGAACACGGCTTAGAGGCTGAGAGGTAGCGACAGGTTCCGAGCCTGCGGGTTGAACACGACTCAGCGGCTGAGAGGTAGCGTCAGGTTGCTGAAACGCCGTATGTTGAGACGGCACTATGTCGCCCTCAATTTGATGATCAATTATTACAGCGCAGTTGTTAGGCTGTTGGCGAGTTTGTAGGCACGGCGCTATGTCGCTACCATCAATACACGCCAAGGGTTCAACGCACATGTCATCAATTATTTCATCATTCAACACAGACTGATTATCGTGAGTCGGGTCAGGCGGCTGTACATTTAACTCGTTGATAATGTCAATCAGTTGAGCCGGTATGTTAGGACTGAGACAACGTACACTCTCATACGTGTGGTTATTTAATTCAGTTATCAAGTTTAACAATTGTGAAGAAATGTGTGTAGGACTTTGGCTACCTTCATTGACACTTTGATTATTAAGACCCTCTACCACACTTTGTAAATGATTAGGCACATCGGGGCTGAGGGCACTCTGCTCACCCGATACCACCGCATTTACACCCTCTAGAGCAGATAGCAGGTGTGATGTTAATTCTGATATTTGACTCCTATACGCACCATCCGATAACATTTCAATATCGTTGTTAATTGTCAAGATTTGTTGATCTAGTTCAGGGGTATCACAAAATCTCTGCCTTGTACCTGATTCATGATTTGTTTCATCGGTTTCAAAATCTATTTCAACAATGCTTGCTATGACGTCTGCCTCAGTTGGCGTGAGTTTAGGGTCAGACATTGCCTTTTTATTTTAAACTATCGATGTTTCAATTGCAGATGTCAATGTCTGTATTACTTTGAGACAAGAGCGAAGTTGCTGTCTGTAAATACATTCACCGTCACACGCATGAGACCTTGAATCTTTCAGACGCCTCTCTCTCACACGGAAGGATGGGTGGGGGTTGTGTGTGAGCCTGCTCCTTCTTCGACCCCTCCTACTCCGAGTCATCTGACGCCTCGAAGGTTGAGCAGCCTGTGGTTGGCTGTCAATAGCGCCTGAAGTATACAGAAGAAACAATGTTATAACATAAATATATGATAGAAAAAATAATATATATATATATATATAAAACAAAATTCGACATACCTTCAATTTCTTTTAACGATTCGCGAGTTTGGTTCAACTCCTCGTACTTAATATTCGCAAGCTCTGCGTCCGTCACGTGACCCGCTGACACGTCATCCGCTTTTTGAGCAAAGAGCCGATTCTGTCGGTCTTCAAATGCTCTTAAAAGATGCGGAGCTGAGCCCTCGTCAGACGATTCTCCCAACACATCCGACACGTTTGAAGCAGGCTCTTTGTAACCTTCGCGACCTGTGTCACCCAGACCGTTTTTCTGGATGTCTTGCTCCGCTGCACCTACCAGATCTAACATACATACATAAGTTAAACATTTTAAGATCAACGTATTAATATTAACTAACATAAATGAATGTGTGATTCACCGTAATCCGTCTGCGTTAAGTAGACTCCACTGAAGTCATCATTTAACCGCGCTTTTTTTTGTTGAGAAAAACAATAACATCACATTTCTGATGGAGAAAATAACAGAATAATGTAAACACATAATAAAACTCACGAGCATTGTGGACGTCCGCATAGACGATAATATCTATGTACAAAAAAAAACATACGTCATAAATACAATCGCATTATAACAGAATAGTTTATTTTTAGGAAAAAAAAACAACCTACCTTTCACCATTGCTTTTAAAAGATCCGCAGAGCGTAGAGACCGACTTGAGGTGGTTTGAGCTTTGTAAAGGCCTTTTCTGACTGTTTAAACACTTGCACATCTATATATCCAGATACTTTCCCGCCCTAAAGAACATTCTGACCTGAAGACCCCTAACCCTAACCCCCACCCCATTTTTAAACTCCATTTTCTCCTCCATACACAAAATTGGACTGAGGACCAGCTAATTTCATCCCTCGGAAGGTAAGATTCATTTTTTTTCACCTCATACTATTATTAAAAGCTTTTTTAAACTGAAACATAGCACCAAAAATAATTTAACTCAGCCACATACACACACACATCCCACAGATACACGCGGCGAGGTCATAAAGCAGGGTCATACACCCCCCAACAATCTTAAGACCCCAAAACATGTACAGACATATTCCCACCATCAAATAATTTAACTCAGCCACATACACACACATACAACCCAGATACAGACACACGCCGTAAAGAGCCGCGCAAGGTGAGAAGGTCAGACACCCCCAACAATCTTAAGACCCTAAACATCTACAGACATATTCACACCACCAAAAAATAAACAAAACAAGATTTACAGATGATCTAACACATATGTTCAGACTTACCACCATCCAAAAAACAAAACAAAACAAGATTTACACTCATCCTGAGATAAATACACTTACACACCTTAGCACTCTTATCTCAGGATGAAAGTGAATGAAACACTTAAACACCCCCTACAGGACGAGGGAGGAAGCAGCAGCTCATAACATTTTTGACTTTCAACCACACACACACCACACACACATCCCACACCAAACCCTAACCCAACCCATAATTCAACATTTAAATAAATAACAACCTAACCCTATAACCTATGACCTCCCTATGACCTCCATAAACTCTATGACCTCAATAACTCTTTTTAAAAAAAAAAAAAAAAAAAAAAAAAAAATATTTAATACTTTTTTATTAAGGTCATAAATCAATACTCCATCAAACTTTGTCATAATATCCACCTACCATTCTCTGTCGCCCTTAACACAGACCAAGGGGAGGACGGCCGCCTCCTTAAACACAGGCCGAACCGGAGCGCGAGTGTTGCTCCTTAAACACGGACCGAGTGGAGGACGGCCGCCTCCTTAAACACAGGCCGAACAAAATGACACAAAGTGTCAACTGCGAATGTTGTCCATCCAAGGAAGGAGCGTGATGCCCGGCCGGCTCCTTAAACACAGGCCGAGAGTCGCCCCGGACGGTCCGCCTCGCGGCGCCCGCCCGCTCGGATAAAATGACACAAAGTGTCAACTACGAATGTTGTCCATCCAAGGAAGGAGCGTGATGCCCGGCCGGCTCCTTAAACACAGGCCGAGAGTCGCCCCGGACGGTCCGCCTCGCGGCGCCCGTCTGCTCGGATAAAATGACACAAAGTGTCAACTGCGAATGTTGTCCATCCAAGGAAGGAGCGTGATGCCCGGCCGGCTCCTTAAACACAGGCCGAGAGTCGCCCCGGACGGTCCGCCTCGCGGCGCCCGCCCGCTCGGATAAAATGACACAAAGTGTCAACTGCGAATGTTGTCCATCCAAGGAAGGAGCGTGATGCCCGGCCGGCTCCTTAAACACAGGCCGAGATTCGACCCCGGACGGGCCGTTTTCTCCCGGCGCCCGCCCGCGTACGCCCCCCATCCCCGGTCGCCCGTCTGCTCCCGGCGGGCCTCCGAGTACCCCCTCACCCAACTGACCGACTGGCACTCATGACCCGCCTTGGTAGGGCCCCCATCGGCCTCGGCTCGTCCGACGTCGGGTGGACGGTTCCTACCCACTGCGGGTCGCACTCTAGCGCCCCGGCCGCCGCGTGAGCGTGCGCTCCCCGCGCCGCCCCGCAGGCCCCGGCGCGACCGTACTGCGGCGAGACCGAGACGACCCGGTTTGGCATCCATCCCACCTAGCCACGATCCACGGAGGCCGAGCGAGCGGCTGAGTGTCGGGCGCCGCGCGTGCGAGCGTCCGCCGGCCGCGCCGGTCCTTCCGCGAATGTCGTTTCTCAAACCCTCCGGCTTGATAGCGGCGGCACCACGGGAAGCCGTCCACACACACCGTCCGACCTCTATCCGAAAAGCCTTCCCGACCAACCGCGGTCGCGGGGGCGTCTGTCGCTCCGCATCGGGGGGGCGTATGGCTTCCGCGCTACGCGCTGCGGGCTCGGGGGGGGCGCAACGGCTGAGTCTGACTCGGCCGGGGCGCAGCTTCCCTCCCGGCAGTCAGCAATAGTACCGATCGCGCCTGCCACCAGCCCCCTCCCCGACGGGTTCGTCGGCGCCGGCTGGCCGCCGTCCGCCTTCGTTCCCCGAGGGTTCCCAACCAGCGCCGATCCAACTCCGCATCCTGGCCGCACGCAGTGCGTGCCTCGCGCGGGTAAGTCGCCGGCGCAGCGCCGCAGCTCCCGACCCCCGCGTACGGGAATAGTTGAGGGCCTCAGCGGGCCGAACCGACCGAGTCCGACTCGGGCCGGGGCGCAGATTCCCGCTTGGGTGACCGAACGTTCTCTGCTCGGGCCGGAGGGCCGACGCCCGTCCCCCCCCGTCGTCCCCCACGGACCGCCTCCGAGGCCACTTCGCAC
>NW_028232169.1:0-72500 GCF_054491065.1 Syngnathus leptorhynchus | reverse complement strand
CCATAGCTCCATAGCACCAGAGCTCCATAGCTCCATAGCACCAGAGCTCCATGGCTTCAGAGCTCCATAGCACCATAGCTCCATACCTCCAGAGCTCCAGGGCTCCATAGCTCCATACCTCCAGAGCTCCATACCTCCAGAGCTCCATACCTCCAGAGCTCCATAGCACCAGAGCTCCATGGCTTCAGAGCTCCATAGCACCATAGCTCCATACCTCCAGAGCTCCAGGGCTCCATAGCTCCATACCTCCAGAGCTCCATACCTCCAGAGCTCCATACCTCCAGAGCTCCATAGCACCAGAGCTCCATGGCTTCAGAGCTCCATAGCACCATAGCTCCATACCTCCAGAGCTCCAGGGCTCCATAGCTCCATACCTCCAGAGCTCCATACCTCCAGAGCTCCATACCTCCAGAGCTCCAGAGCTCCATAGCACCAGAGCTCCATGGCTTCAGAGCTCCATAGCACCATAGCTCCATACCTCCAGAGCTCCAGGGCTCCATAGCTCCATACCTCCAGAGCTCCATACCTCCAGAGCTCCAGAGCTCCATAGCACCAGAGCTCCATGGCTTCAGAGCTCCATAGCACCATAGCTCCATACCTCCAGAGCTCCAGGGCTCCATAGCTCCATACCTCCAGAGCTCCATACCTCCAGAGCTCCATACCTCCAGAGCTCCATAGCTCCATAGCACCAGAGCTCCATAGCTCCATAGCACCAGAGCTCCATAGCACCAGAGCTCCATAGCACCAGAGCTCCATAGCTCCATAGCACCAGAGCTCCATAGCTCCATAGCACCAGAGCTCCATAGCTCCATAGCACCAGAGCTCCATACTTCCAGAGCTCCATAGCTCCATAGCTCCATAGCACCAGAGCTCCATAGCTCCATAGCACCAGAGCTCCATGGCTTCAGAGCTCCATAGCACCATAGCTCCATACCTCCAGAGCTCCAGGGCTCCATAGCTCCATACCTCCAGAGCTCCATACCTCCAGAGCTCCATACCTCCAGAGCTCCATAGCACCAGAGCTCCATAGCTCCATAGCACCAGAGCTCCATAGCACCAGAGCTCCATAGCACCAGAGCTCCATTACTCCATAGCACCAGAGCTCCATAGCTCCATAGCACCAGAGCTCCATACTTCCAGAGCTCCATAGCTCCATAGCTCCATAGCACCAGAGCTCCATAGCTCCATAGCACCAGAGCTCCATAGCTCCATAGCACCAGAGCTCCATACTTCCATAGCTCCATAGCTCCATACCTCCAGAGCTCCATAGCTCCATAGCTCCATACCTCCAGAGCTCCATAGCTCCAGAGCTCCATAGCTCCATAGCTCCATAGCACCAGAGCTCCATAGCTCCATAGCACCAGAGCTCCATACTTCCATAGCTCCAGGGCTCCATACCTCCAGAGCTCCATAGCTCCATACTTCCAGAGCTCCATAGCTCCATACTTCCATAGCTCCATACTTCCATACCTCCATAGCTCCATACTTCCATAGCACCAGAGCTCCATACTTCCATAGCACCAGAGCTCCATACCTCCAGAGCTCCAGAGCTCCAGCCTGGGTGGCTGGTGGCTCCATAGCTCCATACTTCCATAGCTCTAAGTCAGAGAGTTGGCGAAAATTGCACTAAGTGCGAAAGCCCATTCATTTACAACGGCGTGTCCACAAGGCGGCGACATTTCCCCGTTACCGGTGGCTGCGCGGCGGGTGAGTGACAGAGCTTATCCGAGCGGCTGGAACTCTGCGCCGGCGTGGTCGAGCGTGAGGCCTCGGCCCTTTGGCTGCCTGGTACCTAAAACACTTCCATTGATCCAGCCACGGAGGGTGCTGGCTGGTGGCTCCATACCTCCATAGCTCCATAGCACCAGAGCTCCATAGCTCCATAGCACCAGAGCTCCATGGCTTCAGAGCTCCATAGCACCATAGCTCCATACCTCCAGAGCTCCAGGGCTCCATAGCTCCATACCTCCAGAGCTCCATACCTCCAGAGCTCCATACCTCCAGAGCTCCATAGCACCAGAGCTCCATGGCTTCAGAGCTCCATAGCACCATAGCTCCATACCTCCAGAGCTCCAGGGCTCCATAGCTCCATACCTCCAGAGCTCCATACCTCCAGAGCTCCATACCTCCAGAGCTCCAGAGCTCCATAGCACCAGAGCTCCATGGCTTCAGAGCTCCATAGCACCATAGCTCCATACCTCCAGAGCTCCAGGGCTCCATAGCTCCATACCTCCAGAGCTCCATACCTCCAGAGCTCCAGAGCTCCATAGCACCAGAGCTCCATGGCTTCAGAGCTCCATAGCACCATAGCTCCATACCTCCAGAGCTCCAGGGCTCCATAGCTCCATACCTCCAGAGCTCCATACCTCCAGAGCTCCATAGCACCAGAGCTCCATAGCTCCATAGCACCAGAGCTCCATAGCTCCATAGCACCAGAGCTCCATAGCTCCATAGCACCAGAGCTCCATACTTCCAGAGCTCCATAGCTCCATAGCTCCATAGCACCAGAGCTCCATAGCTCCATAGCACCAGAGCTCCATAGCTCCATAGCACCAGAGCTCCATACTTCCATAGCTCCATAGCTCCATACCTCCAGAGCTCCATAGCTCCATAGCTCCATACCTCCAGAGCTCCATAGCTCCAGAGCTCCATAGCTCCATAGCACCAGAGCTCCATAGCTCCATAGCACCAGAGCTCCATACTTCCATAGCTCCAGGGCTCCATAGCTCCAGGGCTCCATAGCTCCATACCTCCAGAGCTCCATAGCTCCATACTTCCAGAGCTCCATAGCTCCATAGCACCAGAGCTCCATAGCTCCATAGCTCCATAGCACCAGAGCTCCATAGCTCCATAGCACCAGAGCTCCATAGCTCCATAGCTCCAGGGCTCCATAGCTCCATAGCTCCAGGGCTCCATAGCTCCATAGCTCCAGGGCTCCATAGCTCCATAGCTCCATACCTCCAGAGCTCCATACCTCCAGAGCTCCATACCTCCATAGCACCAGAGCTCCATAGCTCCAGGGCTCCAGGGCTCCATAGCTCCATACCTCCAGAGCTCCATAGCTCCATACTTCCAGAGCTCCAGAGCTCCATAGCTCCATACTTCCATAGCTCCATAGCTCCATACTTCCATAGCACCTGAGCTCCATACCTCCAGAGCTCCATAGCTCCAGCCTGGGTGGCTGGTGGCTCCATAGCTCCATACTTCCATAGCTCTAAGTCAGAGAGTTGGCGAAAATTGCACTAAGTGCGAAAGCCCATTCATTTACAACGGCGTGTCCGCCAGGCGGCGACATTTCCCCGTTACCGGTGGCTGCGCGGCGGGTGAGTGACAGAGCTTATCCGAGCGGCTGGAACTCTGCGCCGGCGTGGTCGAGCGTGAGGCCTCGGCCCTTTGGCTGCCTGGTACCTAAAACACTTCCATTGATCCAGCCACGGAGGGTGCTGGCTGGTGGCTCCATACCTCCATAGCTCCATAGCACCAGAGCTCCATAGCTCCATAGCACCAGAGCTCCATGGCTTCAGAGCTCCATAGCACCATAGCTCCATACCTCCAGAGCTCCAGGGCTCCAAAGCTCCATACCTCCAGAGCTCCATACCTCCAGAGCTCCATACCTCCAGAGCTCCATAGCTCCATAGCACCAGAGCTCCATAGCTCCATAGCACCAGAGCTCCATAGCACCATAGCTCCATAGCACCAGAGCTCCATAGCTCCATAGCACCAGAGCTCCATAGCTCCATAGCACCAGAGCTCCATAGCTCCATAGCACCAGAGCTCCATACTTCCAGAGCTCCATAGCTCCATAGCTCCATAGCACCAGAGCTCCATAGCTCCATAGCACCAGAGCTCCATAGCTCCATAGCACCAGAGCTCCATACTTCCATAGCTCCATAGCTCCATACCTCCAGAGCTCCATAGCTCCATACCTCCAGAGCTCCATAGCTCCAGAGCTCCATAGCTCCATAGCACCAGAGCTCCATAGCTCCATAGCACCAGAGCTCCATACTTCCATAGCTCCAGGGCTCCATAGCTCCAGGGCTCCATAGCTCCATACCTCCAGAGCTCCATAGCTCCATACCTCCAGAGCTCCATAGCTCCATACTTCCAGAGCTCCATAGCTCCATAGCACCAGAGCTCCATAGCTCCATAGCACCAGAGCTCCATAGCTCCATAGCACCAGAGCTCCATAGCTCCATAGCACCAGAGCTCCATAGCTCCATAGCTCCAGGGCTCCATAGCTCCATAGCTCCAGGGCTCCATAGCTCCATAGCTCCAGGGCTCCATAGCTCCAGGGCTCCAGGGCTCCATAGCTCCATACCTCCAGAGCTCCATAGCTCCATACTTCCAGAGCTCCATAGCTCCATAGCTCCATACTTCCATAGCTCCATAGCTCCATACTTCCATAGCACCAGAGCTCCATACCTCCAGAGCTCCATAGCTCCAGCCTGGGTGGCTGGTGGCTCCATAGCTCCATACTTCCATAGCTCCAGTCAGAGAGTTGGCGAAAATTGCACTAAGTGCGAAAGCCCATTCATTTACAACGGCGTGTCCACAAGGCGGCGACATTTCCCCGTTACCGGTGGCTGCGCGGCGGGTGAGTGACAGAGCTTATCCGAGCGGCTGGAACTCTGCGCCGGCGTGGTCGAGCGTGAGGCCTCGGCCCTTTGGCTGCCTGGTACCTAAAACACTTCCTCTGATCCAGCCACGGAGGGTGCTGGCTGGTGGCTCCATACCTCCATAGCTCCATAGCACCAGAGCTCCATAGCTCCATAGCACCAGAGCTCCATGGCTTCAGAGCTCCATAGCACCATAGCTCCATACCTCCAGAGCTCCAGGGCTCCATAGCTCCATACCTCCAGAGCTCCATACCTCCAGAGCTCCATACCTCCAGAGCTCCATAGCACCAGAGCTCCATGGCTTCAGAGCTCCATAGCACCATAGCTCCATACCTCCAGAGCTCCAGGGCTCCATAGCTCCATACCTCCAGAGCTCCATACCTCCAGAGCTCCATACCTCCAGAGCTCCATAGCACCAGAGCTCCATGGCTTCAGAGCTCCATAGCACCATAGCTCCATACCTCCAGAGCTCCAGGGCTCCATAGCTCCATACCTCCAGAGCTCCATACCTCCAGAGCTCCAGAGCTCCATAGCACCAGAGCTCCATGGCTTCAGAGCTCCATAGCACCATAGCTCCATACCTCCAGAGCTCCAGGGCTCCATAGCTCCATACCTCCAGAGCTCCATACCTCCAGAGCTCCAGAGCTCCATAGCACCAGAGCTCCATGGCTTCAGAGCTCCATAGCACCATAGCTCCATACCTCCAGAGCTCCAGGGCTCCATAGCTCCATACCTCCAGAGCTCCATACCTCCAGAGCTCCATACCTCCAGAGCTCCATAGCTCCATAGCACCAGAGCTCCATAGCTCCATAGCACCAGAGCTCCATAGCACCAGAGCTCCATAGCACCAGAGCTCCATAGCTCCATAGCACCAGAGCTCCATAGCTCCATAGCACCAGAGCTCCATAGCTCCATAGCACCAGAGCTCCATACTTCCAGAGCTCCATAGCTCCATAGCTCCATAGCACCAGAGCTCCATAGCTCCATAGCACCAGAGCTCCATAGCTCCATAGCACCAGAGCTCCATACTTCCATAGCTCCATAGCTCCATACCTCCAGAGCTCCATAGCTCCATAGCTCCATACCTCCAGAGCTCCATAGCTCCAGAGCTCCATAGCTCCATAGCTCCATAGCACCAGAGCTCCATAGCTCCATAGCACCAGAGCTCCATACTTCCATAGCTCCAGGGCTCCATAGCTCCAGGGCTCCATACCTCCAGAGCTCCATAGCTCCATACTTCCAGAGCTCCATAGCTCCATACTTCCATAGCTCCATACTTCCATACCTCCATAGCTCCATACTTCCATAGCACCAGAGCTCCATACTTCCATAGCACCAGAGCTCCATACCTCCAGAGCTCCAGAGCTCCAGCCTGGGTGGCTGGTGGCTCCATAGCTCCATACTTCCATAGCTCTAAGTCAGAGAGTTGGCGAAAATTGCACTAAGTGCGAAAGCCCATTCATTTACAACGGCGTGTCCACAAGGCGGCGACATTTCCCCGTTACCGGTGGCTGCGCGGCGGGTGAGTGACAGAGCTTATCCGAGCGGCTGGAACTCTGCGCCGGCGTGGTCGAGCGTGAGGCCTCGGCCCTTTGGCTGCCTGGTACCTAAAACACTTCCATTGATCCAGCCACGGAGGGTGCTGGCTGGTGGCCAGAGCTCCATACCTCCAGAGCTCCATACCTCCAGAGCTCCAGAGCTCCATAGCACCAGAGCTCCATGGCTTCAGAGCTCCATAGCTCCATACCTCCAGAGCTCCAGGGCTCCATAGCTCCATACCTCCAGAGCTCCATACCTCCAGAGCTCCAGAGCTCCATAGCACCAGAGCTCCATGGCTTCAGAGCTCCATAGCACCATAGCTCCATACCTCCAGAGCTCCAGGGCTCCATAGCTCCATACCTCCAGAGCTCCATACCTCCAGAGCTCCATACCTCCAGAGCTCCATAGCTCCATAGCACCAGAGCTCCATAGCTCCATAGCACCAGAGCTCCATAGCACCAGAGCTCCATAGCACCAGAGCTCCATAGCTCCATAGCACCAGAGCTCCATAGCTCCATAGCACCAGAGCTCCATAGCTCCATAGCACCAGAGCTCCATACTTCCAGAGCTCCATAGCTCCATAGCTCCATAGCACCAGAGCTCCATAGCTCCATAGCACCAGAGCTCCATAGCTCCATAGCACCAGAGCTCCATACTTCCATAGCTCCATAGCTCCATACCTCCAGAGCTCCATAGCTCCATAGCTGCATACCTCCAGAGCTCCATAGCTCCAGAGCTCCATAGCTCCATAGCTCCATAGCACCAGAGCTCCATAGCTCCATAGCACCAGAGCTCCATACTTCCATAGCTCCAGGGCTCCATAGCTCCAGGGCTCCATACCTCCAGAGCTCCATAGCTCCATACTTCCAGAGCTCCATAGCTCCATACTTCCATAGCTCCATACTTCCATACCTCCATAGCTCCATACTTCCATAGCACCAGAGCTCCATACTTCCATAGCACCAGAGCTCCATACCTCCAGAGCTCCAGAGCTCCAGCCTGGGTGGCTGGTGGCTCCATAGCTCCATACTTCCATAGCTCTAAGTCAGAGAGTTGGCGAAAATTGCACTAAGTGCGAAAGCCCATTCATTTACAACGGCGTGTCCACAAGGCGGCGACATTTCCCCGTTACCGGTGGCTGCGCGGCGGGTGAGTGACAGAGCTTATCCGAGCTGCTGGAACTCTGCGCCGGCGTGGTCGAGCGTGAGGCCTCGGCCCTTTGGCTGCCTGGTACCTAAAACACTTCCATTGATCCAGCCACGGAGGGTGCTGGCTGGTGGCTCCATACCTCCATAGCTCCATAGCACCAGAGCTCCATAGCTCCATAGCACCAGAGCTCCATGGCTTCAGAGCTCCATAGCACCATAGCTCCATACCTCCAGAGCTCCAGGGCTCCATAGCTCCATACCTCCAGAGCTCCATACCTCCAGAGCTCCATACCTCCAGAGCTCCATAGCACCAGAGCTCCATAGCACCAGAGCTCCATAGCACCAGAGCTCCATAGCTCCATAGCACCAGAGCTCCATAGCTCCATAGCACCAGAGCTCCATAGCTCCATAGCACCAGAGCTCCATACTTCCAGAGCTCCATAGCTCCATAGCTCCATAGCACCAGAGCTCCATAGCTCCATAGCACCAGAGCTCCATGGCTTCAGAGCTCCATAGCACCATAGCTCCATACCTCCAGAGCTCCAGGGCTCCATAGCTCCATACCTCCAGAGCACCATACCTCCAGAGCTCCATACCTCCAGAGCTCCATAGCACCAGAGCTCCATAGCTCCATAGCACCAGAGCTCCATAGCACCAGAGCTCCATAGCACCAGAGCTCCATAGCTCCATAGCACCAGAGCTCCATAGCTCCATAGCACCAGAGCTCCATACTTCCAGAGCTCCATAGCTCCATAGCACCAGAGCTCCATAGCTCCATAGCACCAGAGCTCCATAGCTCCATAGCACCAGAGCTCCATACTTCCATAGCTCCATAGCTCCATACCTCCAGAGCTCCATAGCTCCATAGCTCCATACCTCCAGAGCTCCATAGCTCCAGAGCTCCATAGCTCCATAGCTCCATAGCACCAGAGCTCCATAGCTCCATAGCACCAGAGCTCCATACTTCCATAGCTCCAGGGCTCCATAGCTCCAGGGCTCCATACCTCCAGAGCTCCATAGCTCCATACTTCCAGAGCTCCATAGCTCCATACTTCCATAGCTCCATACTTCCATACCTCCATAGCTCCATACTTCCATAGCACCAGAGCTCCATACTTCCATAGCACCAGAGCTCCATACCTCCAGAGCTCCAGAGCTCCAGCCTGGGTGGCTGGTGGCTCCATAGCTCCATACTTCCATAGCTCTAAGTCAGAGAGTTGGCGAAAATTGCACTAAGTGCGAAAGCCCATTCATTTACAACGGCGTGTCCACAAGGCGGCGACATTTCCCCGTTACCGGTGGCTGCGCGGCGGGTGAGTGACAGAGCTTATCCGAGCGGCTGGAACTCTGCGCCGGCGTGGTCGAGCGTGAGGCCTCGGCCCTTTGGCTGCCTGGTACCTAAAACACTTCCATTGATCCAGCCACGGAGGGTGCTGGCTGGTGGCTCCATACCTCCATAGCTCCATAGCACCAGAGCTCCATAGCTCCATAGCACCAGAGCTCCATGGCTTCAGAGCTCCATAGCACCATAGCTCCATACCTCCAGAGCTCCAGGGCTCCATAGCTCCATACCTCCAGAGCTCCATACCTCCAGAGCTCCATACCTCCAGAGCTCCATAGCACCAGAGCTCCATGGCTTCAGAGCTCCATAGCACCATAGCTCCATACCTCCAGAGCTCCAGGGCTCCATAGCTCCATACCTCCAGAGCTCCATACCTCCAGAGCTCCATACCTCCAGAGCTCCAGAGCTCCATAGCACCAGAGCTCCATGGCTTCAGAGCTCCATAGCACCATAGCACCAGAGCTCCATAGCTCCATAGCACCAGAGCTCCATAGCTCCATAGCACCAGAGCTCCATAGCTCCATAGCACCAGAGCTCCATACTTCCAGAGCTCCATAGCTCCATAGCTCCATAGCACCAGAGCTCCATAGCTCCATAGCACCAGAGCTCCATGGCTTCAGAGCTCCATAGCACCATAGCTCCATACCTCCAGAGCTCCAGGGCTCCATAGCTCCATACCTCCAGAGCTCCATACCTCCAGAGCTCCATACCTCCAGAGCTCCATAGCACCAGAGCTCCATAGCTCCATAGCACCAGAGCTCCATAGCACCAGAGCTCCATAGCACCAGAGCTCCATAGCTCCATAGCACCAGAGCTCCATAGCTCCATAGCACCAGAGCTCCATACTTCCAGAGCTCCATAGCTCCATAGCTTCATAGCACCAGAGCTCCATAGCTCCATAGCACCAGAGCTCCATAGCTCCATAGCACCAGAGCTCCATACTTCCATAGCTCCATAGCTCCATACCTCCAGAGCTCCATAGCTCCATAGCTCCATACCTCCAGAGCTCCATAGCTCCAGAGCTCCATAGCTCCATAGCTCCATAGCACCAGAGCTCCATAGCTCCATAGCACCAGAGCTCCATACTTCCATAGCTCCAGGGCTCCATAGCTCCAGGGCTCCATACCTCCAGAGCTCCATAGCTCCATACTTCCAGAGCTCCATAGCTCCATACTTCCATAGCTCCATACTTCCATACCTCCATAGCTCCATACTTCCATAGCACCAGAGCTCCATACTTCCATAGCACCAGAGCTCCATACCTCCAGAGCTCCAGAGCTCCAGCCTGGGTGGCTGGTGGCTCCATAGCTCCATACTTCCATAGCTCTAAGTCAGAGAGTTGGCGAAAATTGCACTAAGTGCGAAAGCCCATTCATTTACAACGGCGTGTCCACAAGGCGGCGACATTTCCCCGTTACCGGTGGCTGCGCGGCGGGTGAGTGACAGAGCTTATCCGAGCGGCTGGAACTCTGCGCCGGCGTGGTCGAGCGTGAGGCCTCGGCCCTTTGGCTGCCTGGTACCTAAAACACTTCCATTGATCCAGCCACGGAGGGTGCTGGCTGGTGGCTCCATACCTCCATAGCTCCATAGCACCAGAGCTCCATAGGTCCATAGCACCAGAGCTCCATGGCTTCAGAGCTCCATAGCACCATAGCTCCATACCTCCAGAGCTCCAGGGCTCCATAGCTCCATACCTCCAGAGCTCCATACCTCCAGAGCTCCATACCTCCAGAGCTCCATAGCACCAGAGCTCCATGGCTTCAGAGCTCCATAGCACCATAGCTCCATACCTCCAGAGCTCCAGGGCTCCATAGCTCCATACCTCCAGAGCTCCATACCTCCAGAGCTCCATACCTCCAGAGCTCCAGAGCTCCATAGCACCAGAGCTCCATGGCTTCAGAGCTCCATAGCACCATAGCTCCATACCTCCAGAGCTCCAGGGCTCCATAGCTCCATACCTCCAGAGCTCCATACCTCCAGAGCTCCAGAGCTCCATAGCACCAGAGCTCCATGGCTTCAGAGCTCCATAGCACCATAGCTCCATACCTCCAGAGCTCCAGGGCTCCATAGCTCCATACCTCCAGAGCTCCATACCTCCAGAGCTCCAGAGCTCCATAGCACCAGAGCTCCATGGCTTCAGAGCTCCATAGCACCATAGCTCCATACCTCCAGAGCTCCAGGGCTCCAAAGCTCCATACCTCCAGAGCTCCATACCTCCAGAGCTCCATACCTCCAGAGCTCCATAGCTCCATAGCACCAGAGCTCCATAGCTCCATAGCACCAGAGCTCCATAGCACCAGAGCTCCATAGCACCAGAGCTCCATAGCTCCATAGCACCAGAGCTCCATAGCTCCATAGCACCAGAGCTCCATAGCTCCATAGCACCAGAGCTCCATACTTCCAGAGCTCCATAGCTCCATAGCTCCATAGCACCAGAGCTCCATAGCTCCATAGCACCAGAGCTCCATAGCTCCATAGCACCAGAGCTCCATACTTCCATAGCTCCATAGCTCCATACCTCCAGAGCTCCATAGCTCCATAGCTCCATACCTCCAGAGCTCCATAGCTCCAGAGCTCCATAGCTCCATAGCACCAGAGCTCCATAGCTCCATAGCACCAGAGCTCCATACTTCCATAGCTCCAGGGCTCCATAGCTCCAGGGCTCCATAGCTCCATACCTCCAGAGCTCCATAGCTCCATACTTCCAGAGCTCCATAGCTCCATAGCACCAGAGCTCCATAGCTCCATAGCACCAGAGCTCCATAGCTCCATAGCACCAGAGCTCCATAGCTCCATAGCACCAGAGCTCCATAGCTCCATAGCTCCAGGGCTCCATAGCTCCATAGCTCCAGGGCTCCATAGCTCCATAGCTCCAGGGCTCCATAGCTCCATAGCTCCATACCTCCAGAGCTCCATACCTCCAGAGCTCCATACCTCCATAGCACCAGAGCTCCATAGCTCCAGGGCTCCAGGGCTCCATAGCTCCATACCTCCAGAGCTCCATAGCTCCATACTTCCAGAGCTCCATAGCTCCATAGCTCCATACTTCCATAGCTCCATAGCTCCATACTTCCATAGCACCTGAGCTCCATACCTCCAGAGCTCCATAGCTCCAGCCTGGGTGGCTGGTGGCTCCATAGCTCCATACTTCCATAGCTCTAAGTCAGAGAGTTGGCGAAAATTGCACTAAGTGCGAAAGCCCATTCATTTACAACGGCGTGTCCGCCAGGCGGCGACATTTCCCCGTTACCGGTGGCTGCGCGGCGGGTGAGTGACAGAGCTTATCCGAGCGGCTGGAACTCTGCGCCGGCGTGGTCGAGCGTGAGGCCTCGGCCCTTTGGCTGCCTGGTACCTAAAACACTTCCATTGATCCAGCCTCGGAGGGTGCTGGCTGGTGGCTCCATACCTCCATAGCTCCATAGCACCAGAGCTCCATAGCTCCATAGCACCAGAGCTCCATAGCTCCATAGCACCAGAGCTCCATGGCTTCAGAGCTCCATAGCACCATAGCTCCATACCTCCAGAGCTCCAGGGCTCCATAGCTCCATACCTCCAGAGCTCCATACCTCCAGAGCTCCATACCTCCAGAGCTCCATAGCACCAGAGCTCCATGGCTTCAGAGCTCCATAGCACCATAGCTCCATACCTCCAGAGCTCCAGGGCTCCATAGCTCCATACCTCCAGAGCTCCATACCTCCAGAGCTCCATACCTCCAGAGCTCCATAGCACCAGAGCTCCATGGCTTCAGAGCTCCATAGCACCATAGCTCCATACCTCCAGAGCTCCAGGGCTCCATAGCTCCATACCTCCAGAGCTCCATACCTCCAGAGCTCCATACCTCCAGAGCTCCAGAGCTCCATAGCACCAGAGCTCCATGGCTTCAGAGCTCCATAGCTCCATACCTCCAGAGCTCCAGGGCTCCATAGCTCCATACCTCCAGAGCTCCATACCTCCAGAGCTCCAGAGCTCCATAGCACCAGAGCTCCATGGCTTCAGAGCTCCATAGCACCATAGCTCCATACCTCCAGAGCTCCAGGGCTCCATAGCTCCATACCTACAGAGCTCCATACCTCCAGAGCTCCATACCTCCAGAGCTCCATAGCTCCATAGCACCAGAGCTCCATAGCTCCATAGCACCAGAGCTCCATAGCACCAGAGCTCCATAGCTCCATAGCACCAGAGCTCCATAGCTCCATAGCACCAGAGCTCCATAGCTCCATAGCACCAGAGCTCCATACTTCCAGAGCTCCATAGCTCCATAGCTCCATAGCACCAGAGCTCCATAGCTCCATAGCACCAGAGCTCCATAGCTCCATAGCACCAGAGCTCCATACTTCCATAGCTCCATAGCTCCATACCTCCAGAGCTCCATAGCTCCATAGCTGCATACCTCCAGAGCTCCATAGCTCCAGAGCTCCATAGCTCCATAGCTCCATAGCACCAGAGCTCCATAGCTCCATAGCACCAGAGCTCCATACTTCCATAGCTCCAGGACCTCCATAGCTCCAGGGCTCCATACCTCCAGAGCTCCATAGCTCCATACTTCCAGAGCTCCATAGCTCCATACTTCCATAGCTCCATACTTCCATACCTCCATAGCTCCATACTTCCATAGCACCAGAGCTCCATACTTCCATAGCACCAGAGCTCCATACCTCCAGAGCTCCAGCCTGGGTGGCTGGTGGCTCCATAGCTCCATACTTCCATAGCTCTAAGTCAGAGAGTTGGCGAAAATTGCACTAAGTGCGAAAGCCCATTCATTTACAACGGCGTGTCCACAAGGCGGCGACATTTCCCCGTTACCGGTGGCTGCGCGGCGGGTGAGTGACAGAGCTTATCCGAGCTGCTGGAACTCTGCGCCGGCGTGGTCGAGCGTGAGGCCTCGGCCCTTTGGCTGCCTGGTACCTAAAACACTTCCATTGATCCAGCCACGGAGGGTGCTGGCTGGTGGCTCCATACCTCCATAGCTCCATAGCACCATACCTCCAGAGCTCCATAGCACCAGAGCTCCATGGCTTCAGAGCTCCATAGCACCATAGCTCCATACCTCCAGAGCTCCAGGGCTCCATAGCTCCATACCTCCAGAGCTCCATACCTCCAGAGCTCCATACCTCCAGAGCTCCATAGCACCAGAGCTCCATGGCTTCAGAGCTCCATAGCACCATAGCTCCATACCTCCAGAGCTCCAGGGCTCCATAGCTCCATACCTCCAGAGCTCCATACCTCCAGAGCTCCATACCTCCAGAGCTCCAGAGCTCCATAGCACCAGAGCTCCATGGCTTCAGAGCTCCATAGCACCATAGCTCCATACCTCCAGAGCTCCAGGGCTCCATAGCTCCATACCTCCAGAGCTCCATACCTCCAGAGCTCCAGAGCTCCATAGCACCAGAGCTCCATGGCTTCAGAGCTCCATAGCACCATAGCTCCATACCTCCAGAGCTCCAGGGCTCCATAGCTCCATACCTCCAGAGCTCCATACCTCCAGAGCTCCAGAGCTCCATAGCACCAGAGCTCCATGGCTTCAGAGCTCCATAGCACCATAGCTCCATACCTCCAGAGCTCCAGGGCTCCAAAGCTCCATACCTCCAGAGCTCCATACCTCCAGAGCTCCATACCTCCAGAGCTCCATAGCTCTATAGCACCAGAGCTCCATAGCTCCATAGCACCAGAGCTCCATAGCACCAGAGCTCCATAGCACCAGAGCTCCATAGCTCCATAGCACCAGAGCTCCATAGCTCCATAGCACCAGAGCTCCATAGCTCCATAGCACCAGAGCTCCATACTTCCAGAGCTCCATAGCTCCATAGCTCCATAGCACCAGAGCTCCATAGCTCCATAGCACCAGAGCTCCATACTTCCATAGCTCCATAGCTCCATACCTCCAGAGCTCCATAGCACCAGAGCTCCATGGCTTCAGAGCTCCATAGCACCATAGCTCCATACCTCCAGAGCTCCAGGGCTCCATAGCTCCATACCTCCAGAGCTCCATACCTCCAGAGCTCCATACCTCCAGAGCTCCAGAGCTCCATAGCACCAGAGCTCCATGGCTTCAGAGCTCCATAGCACCATAGCTCCATACCTCCAGAGCTCCAGGGCTCCATAGCTCCATACCTCCAGAGCTCCATACCTCCAGAGCTCCAGAGCTCCATAGCACCAGAGCTCCATGGCTTCAGAGCTCCATAGCACCATAGCTCCATACCTCCAGAGCTCCAGGGCTCCATAGCTCCATACCTCCAGAGCTCCATACCTCCAGAGCTCCAGAGCTCCATAGCACCAGAGCTCCATGGCTTCAGAGCTCCATAGCACCATAGCTCCATACCTCCAGAGCTCCAGGGCTCCAAAGCTCCATACCTCCAGAGCTCCATACCTCCAGAGCTCCATACCTCCAGAGCTCCATAGCTCCATAGCACCAGAGCTCCATAGCTCCATAGCACCAGAGCTCCATAGCACCAGAGCTCCATAGCACCAGAGCTCCATAGCTCCATAGCACCAGAGCTCCATAGCTCCATAGCACCAGAGCTCCATAGCTCCATAGCACCAGAGCTCCATACTTCCAGAGCTCCATAGCTCCATAGCTCCATAGCACCAGAGCTCCATAGCTCCATAGCACCAGAGCTCCATAGCTCCATAGCACCAGAGCTCCATACTTCCATAGCTCCATAGCTCCATACCTCCAGAGCTCCATAGCTCCATAGCTCCATACCTCCAGAGCTCCATAGCTCCAGAGCTCCATAGCTCCATAGCACCAGAGCTCCATAGCTCCATAGCACCAGAGCTCCATACTTCCATAGCTCCAGGGCTCCATAGCTCCAGGGCTCCATAGCTCCATACCTCCAGAGCTCCATAGCTCCATACTTCCAGAGCTCCATAGCTCCATAGCACCAGAGCTCCATAGCTCCATAGCACCAGAGCTCCATAGCTCCATAGCACCAGAGCTCCATAGCTCCATAGCACCAGAGCTCCATAGCTCCATAGCTCCAGGGCTCCATAGCTCCATAGCTCCAGGGCTCCATAGCTCCATAGCTCCAGGGCTCCATAGCTCCATAGCTCCATACCTCCAGAGCTCCATACCTCCAGAGCTCCGTACCTCCATAGCACCAGAGCTCCATAGCTCCAGGGCTCCAGGGCTCCATAGCTCCATACCTCCAGAGCTCCATAGCTCCATACTTCCAGAGCTCCATAGCTCCATAGCTCCATACTTCCATAGCACCAGAGCTCCATAGCTCCATAGCACCAGAGCTCCATAGCTCCATAGCACCAGAGCTCCATACTTCCAGAGCTCCATAGCACCAGAGCTCCATACTTCCATAGCTCCATAGCTCCATACCTCCAGAGCTCCATAGCTCCATAGCTCCATACCTCCAGAGCTCCATAGCTCCAGAGCTCCATAGCTCCATAGCTCCATAGCACCAGAGCTCCATAGCTCCATAGCACCAGAGCTCCATACTTCCATAGCTCCAGGGCTCCATAGCTCCAGGGCTCCATACCTCCAGAGCTCCATAGCTCCATACTTCCAGAGCTCCATAGCTCCATACTTCCATAGCTCCATACTTCCATACCTCCATAGCTCCATACTTCCATAGCACCAGAGCTCCATACTTCCATAGCACCAGAGATTCATACCTCCAGAGCTCCAGAGCTCCAGCCTGGGTGGCTGGTGGCTCCATAGCTCCATACTTCCATAGCTCTAAGTCAGAGAGTTGGCGAAAATTGCACTAAGTGCGAAAGCCCATTCATTTACAACGGCGTGTCCACAAGGCGGCGACATTTCCCCGTTACCGGTGGCTGCGCGGCGGGTGAGTGACAGAGCTTATCCGAGCGGCTGGAACTCTGCGCCGGCGTGGTCGAGCGTGAGGCCTCGGCCCTTTGGCTGCCTGGTACCTAAAACACTTCCATTGATCCAGCCACGGAGGGTGCTGGCTGGTGGCTCCATACCTCCATAGCTCCATAGCACCAGAGCTCCATAGCTCCATAGCACCAGAGCTCCATGGCTTCAGAGCTCCATAGCACCATAGCTCCATACCTCCAGAGCTCCAGGGCTCCATAGCTCCATACCTCCAGAGCTCCATACCTCCAGAGCTCCATACCTCCAGAGCTCCATAGCACCAGAGCTCCATGGCTTCAGAGCTCCATAGCACCATAGCTCCATACCTCCAGAGCTCCAGGGCTCCATAGCTCCATACCTCCAGAGCTCCATACCTCCAGAGCTCCATACCTCCAGAGCTCCAGAGCTCCATAGCACCAGAGCTCCATGGCTTCAGAGCTCCATAGCACCATAGCTCCATACCTCCAGAGCTCCAGGGCTCCATAGCTCCATACCTCCAGAGCTCCATACCTCCAGAGCTCCAGAGCTCCATAGCACCAGAGCTCCATGGCTTCAGAGCTCCATAGCACCATAGCTCCATACCTCCAGAGCTCCAGGGCTCCATAGCTCCATACCTCCAGAGCTCCATACCTCCAGAGCTCCAGAGCTCCATAGCACCAGAGCTCCATGGCTTCAGAGCTCCATAGCACCATAGCTCCATACCTCCAGAGCTCCAGGGCTCCAAAGCTCCATACCTCCAGAGCTCCATACCTCCAGAGCTCCATACCTCCAGAGCTCCATAGCTCCATAGCACCAGAGCTCCATAGCTCCATAGCACCAGAGCTCCATAGCACCAGAGCTCCATAGCACCAGAGCTCCATAGCTCCATAGCACCAGAGCTCCATAGCTCCATAGCACCAGAGCTCCATAGCTCCATAGCACCAGAGCTCCATACTTCCAGAGCTCCATAGCTCCATAGCTCCATAGCACCAGAGCTCCATAGCTCCATAGCACCAGAGCTCCATAGCTCCATAGCACCAGAGCTCCATACTTCCATAGCTCCATAGCTCCATACCTCCAGAGCTCCATAGCTCCATAGCTCCATACCTCCAGAGCTCCATAGCTCCAGAGCTCCATAGCTCCATAGCACCAGAGCTCCATAGCTCCATAGCACCAGAGCTCCATACTTCCATAGCTCCAGGGCTCCATAGCTCCAGGGCTCCATAGCTCCATACCTCCAGAGCTCCATAGCTCCATACTTCCAGAGCTCCATAGCTCCATAGCACCAGAGCTCCATAGCTCCATAGCACCAGAGCTCCATAGCTCCATAGCACCAGAGCTCCATAGCTCCATAGCACCAGAGCTCCATAGCTCCATAGCTCCAGGGCTCCATAGCTCCATAGCTCCAGGGCTCCATAGCTCCATAGCTCCAGGGCTCCATAGCTCCATAGCTCCATACCTCCAGAGCTCCATACCTCCAGAGCTCCATACCTCCATAGCACCAGAGCTCCATAGCTCCAGGGCTCCAGGGCTCCATAGCTCCATACCTCCAGAGCTCCATAGCTCCATACTTCCAGAGCTCCATAGCTCCATAGCTCCATACTTCCATAGCTCCATAGCTCCATACTTCCATAGCACCTGAGCTCCATACCTCCAGAGCTCCATAGCTCCAGCCTGGGTGGCTGGTGGCTCCATAGCTCCATACTTCCATAGCTCTAAGTCAGAGAGTTGGCGAAAATTGCACTAAGTGCGAAAGCCCATTCATTTACAACGGCGTGTCCGCCAGGCGGCGACATTTCCCCGTTACCGGTGGCTGCGCGGCGGGTGAGTGACAGAGCTTATCCGAGCGGCTGGAACTCTGCGCCGGCGTGGTCGAGCGTGAGGCCTCGGCCCTTTGGCTGCCTGGTACCTAAAACACTTCCATTGATCCAGCCACGGAGGGTGCTGGCTGGTGGCTCCATACCTCCATAGCTCCATAGCACCAGAGCTCCATAGCTCCATAGCACCAGAGCTCCATGGCTTCAGAGCTCCATAGCACCATAGCTCCATACCTCCAGAGCTCCAGGGCTCCATAGCTCCATACCTCCAGAGCTCCATACCTCCAGAGCTCCATACCTCCAGAGCTCCATAGCACCAGAGCTCCATGGCTTCAGAGCTCCATAGCACCATAGCTCCATACCTCCAGAGCTCCAGGGCTCCATAGCTCCATACCTCCAGAGCTCCATACCTCCAGAGCTCCATACCTCCAGAGCTCCATAGCACCAGAGCTCCATGGCTTCAGAGCTCCATAGCACCATAGCTCCATACCTCCAGAGCTCCAGGGCTCCATAGCTCCATACCTCCAGAGCTCCATACCTCCAGAGCTCCATACCTCCAGAGCTCCAGAGCTCCATAGCACCAGAGCTCCATGGCTTCAGAGCTCCATAGCTCCATACCTCCAGAGCTCCAGGGCTCCATAGCTCCATACCTCCAGAGCTCCATACCTCCAGAGCTCCAGAGCTCCATAGCACCAGAGCTCCATGGCTTCAGAGCTCCATAGCACCATAGCTCCATACCTCCAGAGCTCCAGGGCTCCATAGCTCCATACCTCCAGAGCTCCATACCTCCAGAGCTCCATACCTCCAGAGCTCCATAGCTCCATAGCACCAGAGCTCCATAGCTCCATAGCACCAGAGCTCCATAGCACCAGAGCTCCATAGCACCAGAGCTCCATAGCTCCATAGCACCAGAGCTCCATAGCTCCATAGCACCAGAGCTCCATAGCTCCATAGCACCAGAGCTCCATACTTCCAGAGCTCCATAGCTCCATAGCTCCATAGCACCAGAGCTCCATAGCTCCATAGCACCAGAGCTCCATAGCTCCATAGCACCAGAGCTCCATACTTCCATAGCTCCATAGCTCCATACCTCCAGAGCTCCATAGCTCCATAGCTGCATACCTCCAGAGCTCCATAGCTCCAGAGCTCCATAGCTCCATAGCTCCATAGCACCAGAGCTCCATAGCTCCATAGCACCAGAGCTCCATACTTCCATAGCTCCAGGGCTCCATAGCTCCAGGGCTCCATACCTCCAGAGCTCCATAGCTCCATACTTCCAGAGCTCCATAGCTCCATACTTCCATAGCTCCATACTTCCATACCTCCATAGCTCCATACTTCCATAGCACCAGAGCTCCATACTTCCATAGCACCAGAGCTCCATACCTCCAGAGCTCCAGAGCTCCAGCCTGGGTGGCTGGTGGCTCCATAGCTCCATACTTCCATAGCTCTAAGTCAGAGAGTTGGCGAAAATTGCACTAAGTGCGAAAGCCCATTCATTTACAACGGCGTGTCCACAAGGCGGCGACATTTCCCCGTTACCGGTGGCTGCGCGGCGGGTGAGTGACAGAGCTTATCCGAGCGGCTGGAACTCTGCGCCGGCGTGGTCGAGCGTGAGGCCTCGGCCCTTTGGCTGCCTGGTACCTAAAACACTTCCATTGATCCAGCCACGGAGGGTGCTGGCTGGTGGCTCCATACCTCCATAGCTCCATAGCACCAGAGCTCCATAGCTCCATAGCACCAGAGCTCCATGGCTTCAGAGCTCCATAGCACCATAGCTCCATACCTCCAGAGCTCCAGGGCTCCATAGCTCCATACCTCCAGAGCTCCATACCTCCAGAGCTCCATACCTCCAGAGCTCCATAGCACCAGAGCTCCATGGCTTCAGAGCTCCATAGCACCATAGCTCCATACCTCCAGAGCTCCAGGGCTCCATAGCTCCATACCTCCAGAGCTCCATACCTCCAGAGCTCCATACCTCCAGAGCTCCATAGCACCAGAGCTCCATGGCTTCAGAGCTCCATAGCACCATAGCTCCATACCTCCAGAGCTCCAGGGCTCCATAGCTCCATACCTCCAGAGCTCCATACCTCCAGAGCTCCATACCTCCAGAGCTCCATAGCACCAGAGCTCCATGGCTTCAGAGCTCCATAGCACCATAGCTCCATACCTCCAGAGCTCCAGGGCTCCATAGCTCCATACCTCCAGAGCTCCATACCTCCAGAGCTCCATACCTCCAGAGCTCCAGAGCTCCATAGCACCAGAGCTCCATGGCTTCAGAGCTCCATAGCACCATAGCTCCATACCTCCAGAGCTCCAGGGCTCCATAGCTCCATACCTCCAGAGCTCCATACCTCCAGAGCTCCAGAGCTCCATAGCACCAGAGCTCCATGGCTTCAGAGCTCCATAGCACCATAGCTCCATACCTCCAGAGCTCCAGGGCTCCATAGCTCCATACCTCCAGAGCTCCATACCTCCAGAGCTCCAGAGCTCCATAGCACCAGAGCTCCATGGCTTCAGAGCTCCATAGCACCATAGCTCCATACCTCCAGAGCTCCAGGGCTCCAAAGCTCCATACCTCCAGAGCTCCATACCTCCAGAGCTCCATACCTCCAGAGCTCCATAGCTCCATAGCACCAGAGCTCCATAGCTCCATAGCACCAGAGCTCCATAGCACCAGAGCTCCATAGCTCCATAGCACCAGAGCTCCATAGCTCCATAGCACCAGAGCTCCATAGCTCCATAGCACCAGAGCTCCATACTTCCAGAGCTCCATAGCTCCATAGCTCCATAGCACCAGAGCTCCATAGCTCCATAGCACCAGAGCTCCATAGCTCCATAGCACCAGAGCTCCATACTTCCATAGCTCCATAGCTCCATACCTCCAGAGCTCCATAGCTCCATAGCTCCATACCTCCAGAGCTCCATAGCTCCAGAGCTCCATAGCTCCATAGCACCAGAGCTCCATAGCTCCATAGCACCAGAGCTCCATACTTCCATAGCTCCAGGGCTCCATAGCTCCAGGGCTCCATAGCTCCATACCTCCAGAGCTCCATAGCTCCATACTTCCAGAGCTCCATAGCTCCATAGCACCAGAGCTCCATAGCTCCATAGCACCAGAGCTCCATAGCTCCATAGCACCAGAGCTCCATAGCTCCATAGCACCAGAGCTCCATAGCTCCATAGCTCCAGGGCTCCATAGCTCCATAGCTCCAGGGCTCCATAGCTCCATAGCTCCAGGGCTCCATAGCTCCATAGCTCCATACCTCCAGAGCTCCATACCTCCAGAGCTCCGTACCTCCATAGCACCAGAGCTCCATAGCTCCAGGGCTCCAGGGCTCCATAGCTCCATACCTCCAGAGCTCCATAGCTCCATACTTCCAGAGCTCCATAGCTCCATAGCTCCATACTTCCATAGCTCCATAGCTCCATACTTCCATAGCACCTGAGCTCCATACCTCCAGAGCTCCATAGCTCCAGCCTGGGTGGCTGGTGGCTCCATAGCTCCATACTTCCATAGCTCTAAGTCAGAGAGTTGGCGAAAATTGCACTAAGTGCGAAAGCCCATTCATTTACAACGGCGTGTCCGCCAGGCGGCGACATTTCCCCGTTACCGGTGGCTGCGCGGCGGGTGAGTGACAGAGCTTATCCGAGCGGCTGGAACTCTGCGCCGGCGTGGTCGAGCGTGAGGCCTCGGCCCTTTGGCTGCCTGGTACCTAAAACACTTCCATTGATCCAGCCACGGAGGGTGCTGGCTGGTGGCTCCATACCTCCATAGCTCCATAGCACCAGAGCTCCATAGCTCCATAGCACCAGAGCTCCATGGCTTCAGAGCTCCATAGCACCATAGCTCCATACCTCCAGAGCTCCAGGGCTCCATAGCTCCATACCTCCAGAGCTCCATACCTCCAGAGCTCCATAGCACCAGAGCTCCATGGCTTCAGAGCTCCATAGCACCATAGCTCCATACCTCCAGAGCTCCAGGGCTCCATAGCTCCATACCTCCAGAGCTCCATACCTCCAGAGCTCCATACCTCCAGAGCTCCATAGCACCAGAGCTCCATGGCTTCAGAGCTCCATAGCACCATAGCTCCATACCTCCAGAGCTCCAGGGCTCCATAGCTCCATACCTCCAGAGCTCCATACCTCCAGAGCTCCATACCTCCAGAGCTCCAGAGCTCCATAGCACCAGAGCTCCATGGCTTCAGAGCTCCATAGCACCATAGCTCCATACCTCCAGAGCTCCAGGGCTCCATAGCTCCATACCTCCAGAGCTCCATACCTCCAGAGCTCCAGAGCTCCATAGCACCAGAGCTCCATGGCTTCAGAGCTCCATAGCACCATAGCTCCATACCTCCAGAGCTCCAGGGCTCCATAGCTCCATACCTCCAGAGCTCCATACCTCCAGAGCTCCAGAGCTCCATAGCACCAGAGCTCCATGGCTTCAGAGCTCCATAGCACCATAGCTCCATACCTCCAGAGCTCCAGGGCTCCAAAGCTCCATACCTCCAGAGCTCCATACCTCCAGAGCTCCATACCTCCAGAGCTCCATAGCTCCATAGCACCAGAGCTCCATAGCTCCATAGCACCAGAGCTCCATAGCACCAGAGCTCCATAGCACCAGAGCTCCATAGCTCCATAGCACCAGAGCTCCATAGCTCCATAGCACCAGAGCTCCATAGCTCCATAGCACCAGAGCTCCATACTTCCAGAGCTCCATAGCTCCATAGCTCCATAGCACCAGAGCTCCATAGCTCCATAGCACCAGAGCTCCATAGCTCTGGTGCTATGGAGCTATGGAGCTCTGGTGCAAATTTCTATGGAGCTCCTATTTACAAATTTGTAAAAGTGCTGGCAAGAACGAAACTAAACAGAGCTATGGAGCTCTGAAGCCATGGAGCTCTGGTGCTATGGAGCTCTGGAGCTCTGGAGGTATGGAGCTCTGGAGGTATGGAGCTCTGGAGGTATGGAGCTATGGAGCCCTGGAGCTCTGGAGGTATGGAGCTATGGTGCTATGGAGCTCTGAAGCCATGGAGCTCTGGTGCTATGGAGCTCTGGAGGTATGGAGCTCTGGAGGTATGGAGCTCCATAGCTCCATAGCTCCATACCTCCAGAGCTCCATAGCTCCATAGCTCCATACCTCCAGAGCTCCATAGCTCCAGAGCTCCATAGCTCCATAGCACCAGAGCTCCATAGCTCCATAGCACCAGAGCTCCATACTTCCATAGCTCCAGGGCTCCATAGCTCCAGGGCTCCATAGCTCCATACCTCCAGAGCTCCATAGCTCCATACTTCCAGAGCTCCATAGCACCAGAGCTCCATAGCTCCATAGCACCAGAGCTCCATAGCTCCATAGCACCAGAGCTCCATAGCTCCATAGCACCAGAGCTCCATAGCTCCATAGCTCCAGGGCTCCATAGCTCCATAGCTCCAGGGCTCCATAGCTCCATAGCTCCAGGGCTCCATAGCTCCATAGCTCCATACCTCCAGAGCTCCATACCTCCAGAGCTCCATACCTCCATAGCACCAGAGCTCCATAGCTCCAGGGCTCCAGGGCTCCATAGCTCCATACCTCCAGAGCTCCATAGCTCCATACTTCCAGAGCTCCATAGCTCCATAGCTCCATACTTCCATAGCTCCATAGCTCCATACTTCCATAGCACCAGAGCTCCATACCTCCAGAGCTCCATAGCTCCAGCCTGGGTGGCTGGTGGCTCCATAGCTCCATACTTCCATAGCTCTAAGTCAGAGAGTTGGCGAAAATTGCACTAAGTGCGAAAGCCCATTCATTTACAACGGCGTGTCCGCCAGGCGGCGACATTTCCCCGTTACCGGTGGCTGCGCGGCGGGTGAGTGACAGAGCTTATCCGAGCGGCTGGAACTCTGCGCCGGCGTGGTCGAGCGTGAGGCCTCGGCCCTTTGGCTGCCTGGTACCTAAAACACTTCCATTGATCCAGCCACGGAGGGTGCTGGCTGGTGGCTCCATACCTCCATAGCTCCATAGCACCAGAGCTCCATAGCTCCATAGCACCAGAGCTCCATGGCTTCAGAGCTCCATAGCACCATAGCTCCATACCTCCAGAGCTCCAGGGCTCCATAGCTCCATACCTCCAGAGCTCCATACCTCCAGAGCTCCATACCTCCAGAGCTCCATAGCACCAGAGCTCCATGGCTTCAGAGCTCCATAGCACCATAGCTCCATACCTCCAGAGCTCCAGGGCTCCATAGCTCCATACCTCCAGAGCTCCATACCTCCAGAGCTCCATACCTCCAGAGCTCCATAGCACCAGAGCTCCATGGCTTCAGAGCTCCATAGCACCATAGCTCCATACCTCCAGAGCTCCAGGGCTCCATAGCTCCATACCTCCAGAGCTCCATACCTCCAGAGCTCCATACCTCCAGAGCTCCAGAGCTCCATAGCACCAGAGCTCCATGGCTTCAGAGCTCCATAGCTCCATACCTCCAGAGCTCCAGGGCTCCATAGCTCCATACCTCCAGAGCTCCATACCTCCAGAGCTCCAGAGCTCCATAGCACCAGAGCTCCATGGCTTCAGAGCTCCATAGCACCATAGCTCCATACCTCCAGAGCTCCAGGGCTCCATAGCTCCATACCTCCAGAGCTCCATACCTCCAGAGCTCCATACCTCCAGAGCTCCATAGCTCCATAGCACCAGAGCTCCATAGCTCCATAGCACCAGAGCTCCATAGCACCAGAGCTCCATAGCACCAGAGCTCCATAGCTCCATAGCACCAGAGCTCCATAGCTCCATAGCACCAGAGCTCCATACTTCCAGAGCTCCATAGCTCCATAGCTCCATAGCACCAGAGCTCCATAGCTCCATAGCACCAGAGCTCCATAGCTCCATAGCACCAGAGCTCCATACTTCCATAGCTTCATACCTCCAGAGCTCCATAGCTCCATAGCTCCATACCTCCAGAGCTCCATAGCTCCAGAGCTCCATAGCTCCATAGCTCCATAGCACCAGAGCTCCATAGCTCCATAGCACCAGAGCTCCATACTTCCATAGCTCCAGGGCTCCATAGCTCCAGGGCTCCATACCTCCAGAGCTCCATAGCTCCATACTTCCAGAGCTCCATAGCTCCATACTTCCATAGCTCCATACTTCCATACCTCCATAGCTCCATACTTCCATAGCACCAGAGCTCCATACTTCCATAGCACCAGAGCTCCATACCTCCAGAGCTCCAGAGCTCCAGCCTGGGTGGCTGGTGGCTCCATAGCTCCATACTTCCATAGCTCTAAGTCAGAGAGTTGGCGAAAATTGCACTAAGTGCGAAAGGCCATTCATTTACAACGGCGTGTCCACAAGGCGGCGACATTTCCCCGTTACCGGTGGCTGCGCGGCGGGTGAGTGACAGAGCTTATCCGAGCGGCTGGAACTCTGCGCCGGCGTGGTCGAGCGTGAGGCCTCGGCCCTTTGGCTGCCTGGTACCTAAAACACTTCCATTGATCCAGCCACGGAGGGTGCTGGCTGGTGGCTCCATACCTCCATAGCTCCATAGCACCAGAGCTCCATAGCTCCATAGCACCAGAGCTCCATGGCTTCAGAGCTCCATAGCACCATAGCTCCATACCTCCAGAGCTCCAGGGCTCCATAGCTCCATACCTCCAGAGCTCCATACCTCCAGAGCTCCATACCTCCAGAGCTCCATAGCACCAGAGCTCCATGGCTTCAGAGCTCCATAGCACCATAGCTCCATACCTCCAGAGCTCCAGGGCTCCATAGCTCCATACCTCCAGAGCTCCATACCTCCAGAGCTCCATACCTCCAGAGCTCCAGAGCTCCATAGCACCAGAGCTCCATGGCTTCAGAGCTCCATAGCACCATAGCTCCATACCTCCAGAGCTCCAGGGCTCCATAGCTCCATACCTCCAGAGCTCCATACCTCCAGAGCTCCAGAGCTCCATAGCACCAGAGCTCCATGGCTTCAGAGCTCCATAGCACCATAGCTCCATACCTCCAGAGCTCCAGGGCTCCATAGCTCCATACCTCCAGAGCTCCATACCTCCAGAGCTCCAGAGCTCCATAGCACCAGAGCTCCATGGCTTCAGAGCTCCATAGCACCATAGCTCCATACCTCCAGAGCTCCAGGGCTCCAAAGCTCCATACCTCCAGAGCTCCATACCTCCAGAGCTCCATACCTCCAGAGCTCCATAGCTCCATAGCACCAGAGCTCCATAGCTCCATAGCACCAGAGCTCCATAGCACCAGAGCTCCATAGCACCAGAGCTCCATAGCTCCATAGCACCAGAGCTCCATAGCTCCATAGCACCAGAGCTCCATAGCTCCATAGCACCAGAGCTCCATACTTCCAGAGCTCCATAGCTCCATAGCTCCATAGCACCAGAGCTCCATAGCTCCATAGCACCAGAGCTCCATGGCTTCAGAGCTCCATAGCACCATAGCTCCATACCTCCAGAGCTCCAGGGCTCCATAGCTCCATACCTCCAGAGCTCCATACCTCCAGAGCTCCATACCTCCAGAGCTCCATAGCTCCATAGCACCAGAGCTCCATAGCTCCATAGCACCAGAGCTCCATAGCACCAGAGCTCCATAGCACCAGAGCTCCATAGCTCCATAGCACCAGAGCTCCATAGCTCCATAGCACCAGAGCTCCATAGCTCCATAGCACCAGAGCTCCATACTTCCAGAGCTCCATAGCTCCATAGCTCCATAGCACCAGAGCTCCATAGCTCCATAGCACCAGAGCTCCATGGCTTCAGAGCTCCATAGCACCATAGCTCCATACCTCCATAGCTCCAGAGCTCCAGAGCTCCATAGCTCCAGAGCTCCATAGCTCCATAGCTCCATAGCACCAGAGCTCCATAGCTCCATAGCACCAGAGCTCCATACTTCCATAGCTCCAGGGCTCCATAGCTCCAGGGCTCCATACCTCCAGAGCTCCATAGCTCCATACTTCCAGAGCTCCATAGCTCCATACTTCCATAGCTCCATACTTCCATACCTCCATAGCTCCATACTTCCATAGCACCAGAGCTCCATACTTCCATAGCACCAGAGCTCCATACCTCCAGAGCTCCAGAGCTCCAGCCTGGGTGGCTGGTGGCTCCATAGCTCCATACTTCCATAGCTCTAAGTCAGAGAGTTGGCGAAAATTGCACTAAGTGCGAAAGCCCATTCATTTACAACGGCGTGTCCACAAGGCGGCGACATTTCCCCGTTACCGGTGGCTGCGCGGCGGGTGAGTGACAGAGCTTATCCGAGCGGCTGGAACTCTGCGCCGGCGTGGTCGAGCGTGAGGCCTCGGCCCTTTGGCTGCCTGGTACCTAAAACACTTCCATTGATCCAGCCACGGAGGGTGCTGGCTGGTGGCTCCATACCTCCATAGCTCCATAGCACCAGAGCTCCATAGCTCCATAGCACCAGAGCTCCATGGCTTCAGAGCTCCATAGCACCATAGCTCCATACCTCCAGAGCTCCAGGGCTCCAAAGCTCCATACCTCCAGAGCTCCATACCTCCAGAGCTCCATACCTCCAGAGCTCCATAGCTCCATAGCACCAGAGCTCCATAGCTCCATAGCACCAGAGCTCCATAGCACCATAGCTCCATAGCACCAGAGCTCCATAGCTCCATAGCACCAGAGCTCCATAGCTCCATAGCACCAGAGCTCCATAGCTCCATAGCACCAGAGCTCCATACTTCCAGAGCTCCATAGCTCCATAGCACCAGAGCTCCATAGCTCCATAGCACCAGAGCTCCATAGCTCCATAGCACCAGAGCTCCATACTTCCATAGCTCCATAGCTCCATACCTCCAGAGCTCCATAGCTCCATACCTCCAGAGCTCCATAGCTCCAGAGCTCCATAGCTCCATAGCACCAGAGCTCCATAGCTCCATAGCACCAGAGCTCCATACTTCCATAGCTCCAGGGCTCCATAGCTCCAGGGCTCCATAGCTCCATACCTCCAGAGCTCCATAGCTCCATACCTCCAGAGCTCCATAGCTCCATACTTCCAGAGCTCCATAGCTCCATAGCACCAGAGCTCCATAGCTCCATAGCACCAGAGCTCCATAGCTCCATAGCACCAGAGCTCCATAGCTCCATAGCACCAGAGCTCCATAGCTCCATAGCTCCAGGGCTCCATAGCTCCATAGCTCCAGGGCTCCATAGCTCCATAGCTCCAGGGCTCCATAGCTCCAGGGCTCCAGGGCTCCATAGCTCCATACCTCCAGAGCTCCATAGCTCCATACTTCCAGAGCTCCATAGCTCCATAGCTCCATACTTCCATAGCTCCATAGCTCCATACTTCCATAGCACCAGAGCTCCATACCTCCAGAGCTCCATAGCTCCAGCCTGGGTGGCTGGTGGCTCCATAGCTCCATACTTCCATAGCTCCAGTCAGAGAGTTGGCGAAAATTGCACTAAGTGCGAAAGCCCATTCATTTACAACGGCGTGTCCACAAGGCGGCGACATTTCCCCGTTACCGGTGGCTGCGCGGCGGGTGAGTGACAGAGCTTATCCGAGCGGCTGGAACTCTGCGCCGGCGTGGTCGAGCGTGAGGCCTCGGCCCTTTGGCTGCCTGGTACCTAAAACACTTCCATTGATCCAGCCACGGAGGGTGCTGGCTGGTGGCTCCATACCTCCATAGCTCCATAGCACCAGAGCTCCATAGCTCCATAGCACCAGAGCTCCATGGCTTCAGAGCTCCATAGCACCATAGCTCCATACCTCCAGAGCTCCAGGGCTCCATAGCTCCATACCTCCAGAGCTCCATACCTCCAGAGCTCCATACCTCCAGAGCTCCATAGCACCAGAGCTCCATGGCTTCAGAGCTCCATAGCACCATAGCTCCATACCTCCAGAGCTCCAGGGCTCCATAGCTCCATACCTCCAGAGCTCCATACCTCCAGAGCTCCATACCTCCAGAGCTCCATAGCACCAGAGCTCCATGGCTTCAGAGCTCCATAGCACCATAGCTCCATACCTCCAGAGCTCCAGGGCTCCATAGCTCCATACCTCCAGAGCTCCATACCTCCAGAGCTCCATACCTCCAGAGCTCCAGAGCTCCATAGCACCAGAGCTCCATGGCTTCAGAGCTCCATAGCACCATAGCTCCATACCTCCAGAGCTCCAGGGCTCCATAGCTCCATACCTCCAGAGCTCCATACCTCCAGAGCTCCATAGCACCAGAGCTCCATGGCTTCAGAGCTCCATAGCACCATAGCTCCATACCTCCAGAGCTCCAGGGCTCCATAGCTCCATACCTCCAGAGCTCCATACCTCCAGAGCTCCATACCTCCAGAGCTCCATAGCTCCATAGCACCAGAGCTCCATAGCTCCATAGCACCAGAGCTCCATAGCACCAGAGCTCCATAGCACCAGAGCTCCATAGCTCCATAGCACCAGAGCTCCATAGCTCCATAGCACCAGAGCTCCATAGCTCCATAGCACCAGAGCTCCATACTTCCAGAGCTCCATAGCTCCATAGCTCCATAGCACCAGAGCTCCATAGCTCCATAGCACCAGAGCTCCATGGCTTCAGAGCTCCATAGCACCATAGCTCCATACCTCCAGAGCTCCAGGGCTCCATAGCTCCATACCTCCAGAGCTCCATACCTCCAGAGCTCCATACCTCCAGAGCTCCATAGCACCAGAGCTCCATAGCTCCATAGCACCAGAGCTCCATAGCACCAGAGCTCCATAGCACCAGAGCTCCATAGCTCCATAGCACCAGAGCTCCATAGCTCCATAGCACCAGAGCTCCATACTTCCAGAGCTCCATAGCTCCATAGCTCCATAGCACCAGAGCTCCATAGCTCCATAGCACCAGAGCTCCATAGCTCCATAGCACCAGAGCTCCATACTTCCATAGCTCCATAGCTCCATACCTCCAGAGCTCCATAGCTCCATAGCTCCATACCTCCAGAGCTCCATAGCTCCAGAGCTCCATAGCTCCATAGCTCCATAGCTCCATAGCACCAGAGCTCCATAGCTCCATAGCACCAGAGCTCCATACTTCCATAGCTCCAGGGCTCCATAGCTCCAGGGCTCCATACCTCCAGAGCTCCATAGCTCCATACTTCCAGAGCTCCATAGCTCCATACTTCCATAGCTCCATACTTCCATACCTCCATAGCTCCATACTTCCATAGCACCAGAGCTCCATACTTCCATAGCACCAGAGCTCCATACCTCCAGAGCTCCAGAGCTCCAGCCTGGGTGGCTGGTGGCTCCATAGCTCCATACTTCCATAGCTCTAAGTCAGAGAGTTGGCGAAAATTGCACTAAGTGCGAAAGCCCATTCATTTACAACGGCGTGTCCACAAGGCGGCGACATTTCCCCGTTACCGGTGGCTGCGCGGCGGGTGAGTGACAGAGCTTATCCGAGCGGCTGGAACTCTGCGCCGGCGTGGTCGAGCGTGAGGCCTCGGCCCTTTGGCTGCCTGGTACCTAAAACACTTCCATTGATCCAGCCACGGAGGGTGCTGGCTGGTGGCTCCATACCTCCATAGCTCCATAGCACCAGAGCTCCATAGCTCCATAGCACCAGAGCTCCATGGCTTCAGAGCTCCATAGCACCATAGCTCCATACCTCCAGAGCTCCAGGGCTCCATAGCTCCATACCTCCAGAGCTCCATACCTCCAGAGCTCCATACCTCCAGAGCTCCATAGCACCAGAGCTCCATGGCTTCAGAGCTCCATAGCACCATAGCTCCATACCTCCAGAGCTCCAGGGCTCCATAGCTCCATACCTCCAGAGCTCCATACCTCCAGAGCTCCATACCTCCAGAGCTCCAGAGCTCCATAGCACCAGAGCTCCATGGCTTCAGAGCTCCATAGCACCATAGCTCCATACCTCCAGAGCTCCAGGGCTCCATAGCTCCATACCTCCAGAGCTCCATACCTCCAGAGCTCCAGAGCTCCATAGCACCAGAGCTCCATGGCTTCAGAGCTCCATAGCACCATAGCTCCATACCTCCAGAGCTCCAGGGCTCCATAGCTCCATACCTCCATAGCTCCATAGCACCAGAGCTCCATAGCTCCATAGCACCAGAGCTCCATGGCTTCAGAGCTCCATAGCACCATAGCTCCATACCTCCAGAGCTCCAGGGCTCCAAAGCTCCATACCTCCAGAGCTCCATACCTCCAGAGCTCCATAGCTCCATAGCACCAGAGCTCCATAGCTCCATAGCACCAGAGCTCCATAGCACCATAGCTCCATAGCACCAGAGCTCCATAGCTCCATAGCACCAGAGCTCCATAGCTCCATAGCTCCATAGCACCAGAGCTCCATAGCTCCATAGCACCAGAGCTCCATACTTCCAGAGCTCCATAGCTCCATAGCTCCATAGCACCAGAGCTCCATAGCTCCATAGCACCAGAGCTCCATAGCTCCATAGCACCAGAGCTCCATACTTCCATAGCTCCATAGCTCCATACCTCCAGAGCTCCATAGCTCCATACCTCCAGAGCTCCATAGCTCCAGAGCTCCATAGCTCCATAGCACCAGAGCTCCATAGCTCCATAGCACCAGAGCTCCATACTTCCATAGCTCCAGGGCTCCATAGCTCCAGGGCTCCATAGCTCCATACCTCCAGAGCTCCATAGCTCCATACCTCCAGAGCTCCATAGCTCCATACTTCCAGAGCTCCATAGCTCCATAGCACCAGAGCTCCATAGCTCCATAGCACCAGAGCTCCATAGCTCCATAGCACCAGAGCTCCATAGCTCCATAGCACCAGAGCTCCATAGCTCCATAGCTCCAGGGCTCCATAGCTCCATAGCTCCAGGGCTCCATAGCTCCATAGCTCCAGGGCTCCATAGCTCCAGGGCTCCAGGGCTCCATAGCTCCATACCTCCAGAGCTCCATAGCTCCATACTTCCAGAGCTCCATAGCTCCATAGCTCCATACTTCCATAGCTCCATAGCTCCATACTTCCATAGCACCAGAGCTCCATAGCTCCATAGCACCAGAGCTCCATAGCACCAGAGCTCCATAGCACCAGAGCTCCATAGCTCCATAGCACCAGAGCTCCATAGCTCCATAGCACCAGAGCTCCATAGCTCCATAGCACCAGAGCTCCATACTTCCAGAGCTCCATAGCTCCATAGCTCCATAGCTCCATAGCACCAGAGCTCCATAGCTCCATAGCACCAGAGCTCCATGGCTTCAGAGCTCCATAGCACCATAGCTCCATACCTCCAGAGCTCCAGGGCTCCATAGCTCCATACCTCCAGAGCTCCATACCTCCAGAGCTCCATACCTCCAGAGCTCCATAGCACCAGAGCTCCATAGCTCCATAGCACCAGAGCTCCATAGCACCAGAGCTCCATAGCACCAGAGCTCCATAGCTCCATAGCACCAGAGCTCCATAGCTCCATAGCACCAGAGCTCCATACTTCCAGAGCTCCATAGCTCCATAGCTCCATAGCACCAGAGCTCCATAGCTCCATAGCACCAGAGCTCCATAGCTCCATAGCACCAGAGCTCCATACTTCCATAGCTCCATAGCTCCATACCTCCAGAGCTCCATAGCTCCATAGCTCCATACCTCCAGAGCTCCATAGCTCCAGAGCTCCATAGCTCCATAGCTCCATAGCACCAGAGCTCCATAGCTCCATAGCACCAGAGCTCCATACTTCCATAGCTCCAGGGCTCCATAGCTCCAGGGCTCCATACCTCCAGAGCTCCATAGCTCCATACTTCCAGAGCTCCATAGCTCCATACTTCCATAGCTCCATACTTCCATACCTCCATAGCTCCATACTTCCATAGCACCAGAGCTCCATACTTCCATAGCACCAGAGCTCCATACCTCCAGAGCTCCAGAGCTCCAGCCTGGGTGGCTGGTGGCTCCATAGCTCCATACTTCCATAGCTCTAAGTCAGAGAGTTGGCGAAAATTGCACTAAGTGCGAAAGCCCATTCATTTACAACGGCGTGTCCACAAGGCGGCGACATTTCCCCGTTACCGGTGGCTGCGCGGCGGGTGAGTGACAGAGCTTATCCGAGCGGCTGGAACTCTGCGCCGGCGTGGTCGAGCGTGAGGCCTCGGCCCTTTGGCTGCCTGGTACCTAAAACACTTCCATTGATCCAGCCACGGAGGGTGCTGGCTGGTGGCTCCATACCTCCATAGCTCCATAGCACCAGAGCTCCATAGTTCCATAGCACCAGAGCTCCATGGCTTCAGAGCTCCATAGCACCATAGCTCCATACCTCCAGAGCTCCAGGGCTCCATAGCTCCATACCTCCAGAGCTCCATACCTCCAGAGCTCCATACCTCCAGAGCTCCATAGCACCAGAGCTCCATGGCTTCAGAGCTCCATAGCACCATAGCTCCATACCTCCAGAGCTCCAGGGCTCCATAGCTCCATACCTCCAGAGCTCCATACCTCCAGAGCTCCATACCTCCAGAGCTCCAGAGCTCCATAGCACCAGAGCTCCATGGCTTCAGAGCTCCATAGCACCATAGCTCCATACCTCCAGAGCTCCAGGGCTCCATAGCTCCATACCTCCAGAGCTCCATACCTCCAGAGCTCCAGAGCTCCATAGCACCAGAGCTCCATGGCTTCAGAGCTCCATAGCACCATAGCTCCATACCTCCAGAGCTCCAGGGCTCCATAGCTCCATACCTCCAGAGCTCCATACCTCCAGAGCTCCAGAGCTCCATAGCACCAGAGCTCCATGGCTTCAGAGCTCCATAGCACCATAGCTCCATACCTCCAGAGCTCCAGGGCTCCAAAGCTCCATACCTCCAGAGCTCCATACCTCCAGAGCTCCATACCTCCAGAGCTCCATAGCTCCATAGCACCAGAGCTCCATAGCTCCATAGCACCAGAGCTCCATAGCACCAGAGCTCCATAGCACCAGAGCTCCATAGCTCCATAGCACCAGAGCTCCATAGCTCCATAGCACCAGAGCTCCATAGCTCCATAGCACCAGAGCTCCATACTTCCAGAGCTCCATAGCTCCATAGCTCCATAGCACCAGAGCTCCATAGCTCCATAGCACCAGAGCTCCATAGCTCCATAGCACCAGAGCTCCATACTTCCATAGCTCCATAGCTCCATACCTCCAGAGCTCCATAGCTCCATAGCTCCATACCTCCAGAGCTCCATAGCTCCAGAGCTCCATAGCTCCATAGCACCAGAGCTCCATAGCTCCATAGCACCAGAGCTCCATACTTCCATAGCTCCAGGGCTCCATAGCTCCAGGGCTCCATAGCTCCATACCTCCAGAGCTCCATAGCTCCATACTTCCAGAGCTCCATAGCTCCATAGCACCAGAGCTCCATAGCTCCATAGCACCAGAGCTCCATAGCTCCATAGCACCAGAGCTCCATAGCTCCATAGCACCAGAGCTCCATAGCTCCATAGCTCCAGGGCTCCATAGCTCCATAGCTCCAGGGCTCCATAGCTCCATAGCTCCAGGGCTCCATAGCTCCATAGCTCCATACCTCCAGAGCTCCATACCTCCAGAGCTCCATACCTCCATAGCACCAGAGCCCCATAGCTCCAGGGCTCCAGGGCTCCAGGGCTCCATAGCTCCATACCTCCAGAGCTCCATAGCTCCATACTTCCATAGCTCCATAGCTCCATAGCTCCATACTTCCATAGCTCCATAGCTCCATACTTCCATAGCACCTGAGCTCCATACCTCCAGAGCTCCATAGCTCCAGCCTGGGTGGCTGGTGGCTCCATAGCTCCATACTTCCATAGCTCTAAGTCAGAGAGTTGGCGAAAATTGCACTAAGTGCGAAAGCCCATTCATTTACAACGGCGTGTCCGCCAGGCGGCGACATTTCCCCGTTACCGGTGGCTGCGCGGCGGGTGAGTGACAGAGCTTATCCGAGCGGCTGGAACTCTGCGCCGGCGTGGTCGAGCGTGAGGCCTCGGCCCTTTGGCTGCCTGGTACCTAAAACACTTCCATTGATCCAGCCACGGAGGGTGCTGGCTGGTGGCTCCATACCTCCATAGCTCCATAGCACCAGAGCTCCATAGCTCCATAGCACCAGAGCTCCATGGCTTCAGAGCTCCATAGCACCATAGCTCCATACCTCCAGAGCTCCAGGGCTCCATAGCTCCATACCTCCAGAGCTCCATACCTCCAGAGCTCCATACCTCCAGAGCTCCATAGCACCAGAGCTCCATGGCTTCAGAGCTCCATAGCACCATAGCTCCATACCTCCAGAGCTCCAGGGCTCCATAGCTCCATACCTCCAGAGCTCCATACCTCCAGAGCTCCATACCTCCAGAGCTCCATAGCACCAGAGCTCCATGGCTTCAGAGCTCCATAGCACCATAGCTCCATACCTCCAGAGCTCCAGGGCTCCATAGCTCCATACCTCCAGAGCTCCATACCTCCAGAGCTCCATACCTCCAGAGCTCCAGAGCTCCATAGCACCAGAGCTCCATGGCTTCAGAGCTCCATAGCTCCATACCTCCAGAGCTCCAGGGCTCCATAGCTCCATACCTCCAGAGCTCCATACCTCCAGAGCTCCAGAGCTCCATAGCACCAGAGCTCCATGGCTTCAGAGCTCCATAGCACCATAGCTCCATACCTCCAGAGCTCCAGGGCTCCATAGCTCCATACCTCCAGAGCTCCATACCTCCAGAGCTCCATACCTCCAGAGCTCCATAGCTCCATAGCACCAGAGCTCCATAGCTCCATAGCACCAGAGCTCCATAGCACCAGAGCTCCATAGCACCAGAGCTCCATAGCTCCATAGCACCAGAGCTCCATAGCTCCATAGCACCAGAGCTCCATACTTCCAGAGCTCCATAGCTCCATAGCTCCATAGCACCAGAGCTCCATAGCTCCATAGCACCAGAGCTCCATAGCTCCATAGCACCAGAGCTCCATACTTCCATAGCTCCATAGCTCCATACCTCCAGAGCTCCATAGCTCCATAGCTCCATACCTCCAGAGCTCCATAGCTCCAGAGCTCCATAGCTCCATAGCACCAGAGCTCCATAGCTCCATAGCACCAGAGCTCCATACTTCCATAGCTCCAGGGCTCCATAGCTCCAGGGCTCCATAGCTCCATACCTCCAGAGCTCCATAGCTCCATACTTCCAGAGCTCCATAGCTCCATAGCACCAGAGCTCCATAGCTCCATAGCACCAGAGCTCCATAGCTCCATAGCACCAGAGCTCCATAGCTCCATAGCACCAGAGCTCCATAGCTCCATAGCTCCAGGGCTCCATAGCTCCATAGCTCCAGGGCTCCATAGCTCCATAGCTCCAGGGCTCCATAGCTCCATAGCTCCATACCTCCAGAGCTCCATACCTCCAGAGCTCCGTACCTCCATAGCACCAGAGCTCCATAGCTCCAGGGCTCCAGGGCTCCATAGCTCCATACCTCCAGAGCTCCATAGCTCCATACTTCCAGAGCTCCATAGCTCCATAGCTCCATACTTCCATAGCTCCATAGCTCCATACTTCCATAGCACCTGAGCTCCATACCTCCAGAGCTCCATAGCTCCAGCCTGGGTGGCTGGTGGCTCCATAGCTCCATACTTCCATAGCTCTAAGTCAGAGAGTTGGCGAAAATTGCACTAAGTGCGAAAGCCCATTCATTTACAACGGCGTGTCCGCCAGGCGGCGACATTTCCCCGTTACCGGTGGCTGCGCGGCGGGTGAGTGACAGAGCTTATCCGAGCGGCTGGAACTCTGCGCCGGCGTGGTCGAGCGTGAGGCCTCGGCCCTTTGGCTGCCTGGTACCTAAAACACTTCCATTGATCCAGCCACGGAGGGTGCTGGCTGGTGGCTCCATACCTCCATAGCTCCATAGCACCAGAGCTCCATAGCTCCATAGCACCAGAGCTCCATGGCTTCAGAGCTCCATAGCACCATAGCTCCATACCTCCAGAGCTCCAGGGCTCCATAGCTCCATACCTCCAGAGCTCCATACCTCCAGAGCTCCATACCTCCAGAGCTCCATAGCACCAGAGCTCCATGGCTTCAGAGCTCCATAGCACCATAGCTCCATACCTCCAGAGCTCCAGGGCTCCATAGCTCCATACCTCCAGAGCTCCATACCTCCAGAGCTCCATACCTCCAGAGCTCCATAGCACCAGAGCTCCATGGCTTCAGAGCTCCATAGCACCATAGCTCCATACCTCCAGAGCTCCAGGGCTCCATAGCTCCATACCTCCAGAGCTCCATACCTCCAGAGCTCCATACCTCCAGAGCTCCAGAGCTCCATAGCACCAGAGCTCCATGGCTTCAGAGCTCCATAGCACCATAGCTCCATACCTCCAGAGCTCCAGGGCTCCATAGCTCCATACCTCCAGAGCTCCATACCTCCAGAGCTCCAGAGCTCCATAGCACCAGAGCTCCATGGCTTCAGAGCTCCATAGCACCATAGCTCCATACCTCCAGAGCTCCAGGGCTCCATAGCTCCATACCTCCAGAGCTCCATACCTCCAGAGCTCCATACCTCCAGAGCTCCATAGCTCCATAGCACCAGAGCTCCATAGCTCCATAGCACCAGAGCTCCATAGCACCAGAGCTCCATAGCACCAGAGCTCCATAGCTCCATAGCACCAGAGCTCCATAGCTCCATAGCACCAGAGCTCCATAGCTCCATAGCACCAGAGCTCCATACTTCCAGAGCTCCATAGCTCCATAGCTCCATAGCACCAGAGCTCCATAGCTCCATAGCACCAGAGCTCCATGGCTTCAGAGCTCCATAGCACCATAGCTCCATACCTCCAGAGCTCCAGGGCTCCATAGCTCCATACCTCCAGAGCTCCATACCTCCAGAGCTCCATACCTCCAGAGCTCCATAGCACCAGAGCTCCATAGCTCCATAGCACCAGAGCTCCATAGCACCAGAGCTCCATAGCACCAGAGCTCCATAGCTCCATAGCACCAGAGCTCCATAGCTCCATAGCACCAGAGCTCCATACTTCCAGAGCTCCATAGCTCCATAGCTCCATAGCACCAGAGCTCCATAGCTCCATAGCACCAGAGCTCCATAGCTCCATAGCACCAGAGCTCCATACTTCCATAGCTCCATAGCTCCATACCTCCAGAGCTCCATAGCTCCATAGCTCCATACCTCCAGAGCTCCATAGCTCCAGAGCTCCATAGCTCCATAGCTCCATAGCACCAGAGCTCCATAGCTCCATAGCACCAGAGCTCCATACTTCCATAGCTCCAGGGCTCCATAGCTCCAGGGCTCCATACCTCCAGAGCTCCATAGCTCCATACTTCCAGAGCTCCATAGCTCCATACTTCCATAGCTCCATACTTCCATACCTCCATAGCTCCATACTTCCATAGCACCAGAGCTCCATACTTCCATAGCACCAGAGCTCCATACCTCCAGAGCTCCAGAGCTCCAGCCTGGGTGGCTGGTGGCTCCATAGCTCCATACTTCCATAGCTCTAAGTCAGAGAGTTGGCGAAAATTGCACTAAGTGCGAAAGCCCATTCATTTACAACGGCGTGTCCACAAGGCGGCGACATTTCCCCGTTACCGGTGGCTGCGCGGCGGGTGAGTGACAGAGCTTATCCGAGCGGCTGGAACTCTGCGCCGGCGTGGTCGAGCGTGAGGCCTCGGCCCTTTGGCTGCCTGGTACCTAAAACACTTCCATTGATCCAGCCACGGAGGGTGCTGGCTGGTGGCTCCATACCTCCATAGCTCCATAGCACCAGAGCTCCATAGCTCCATAGCACCAGAGCTCCATGGCTTCAGAGCTCCATAGCACCATAGCTCCATACCTCCAGAGCTCCAGGGCTCCATAGCTCCATACCTCCAGAGCTCCATACCTCCATACCTCCAGAGCTCCAGAGCTCCATAGCACCAGAGCTCCATGGCTTCAGAGCTCCATAGCACCATAGCTCCATACCTCCAGAGCTCCAGGGCTCCATAGCTCCATACCTCCAGAGCTCCAGAGCTCCATAGCACCAGAGCTCCATGGCTTCAGAGCTCCATAGCACCATAGCTCCATACCTCCAGAGCTCCAGGGCTCCATAGCTCCATACCTCCAGAGCTCCATACCTCCAGAGCTCCAGAGCTCCATAGCACCAGAGCTCCATGGCTTCAGAGCTCCATAGCACCATAGCTCCATACCTCCAGAGCTCCAGGGCTCCATAGCTCCATACCTCCAGAGCTCCATACCTCCAGAGCTCCAGAGCTCCATAGCACCAGAGCTCCATGGCTTCAGAGCTCCATAGCACCATAGCTCCATACCTCCAGAGCTCCAGGGCTCCAAAGCTCCATACCTCCAGAGCTCCATACCTCCAGAGCTCCATACCTCCAGAGCTCCATAGCTCCATAGCACCAGAGCTCCATAGCTCCATAGCACCAGAGCTCCATAGCACCAGAGCTCCATAGCACCAGAGCTCCATAGCTCCATAGCACCAGAGCTCCATAGCTCCATAGCACCAGAGCTCCATAGCTCCATAGCACCAGAGCTCCATACTTCCAGAGCTCCATAGCTCCATAGCTCCATAGCACCAGAGCTCCATAGCTCCATAGCACCAGAGCTCCATAGCTCCATAGCACCAGAGCTCCATACTTCCATAGCTCCATAGCTCCATACCTCCAGAGCTCCATAGCTCCATAGCTCCATACCTCCAGAGCTCCATAGCTCCAGAGCTCCATAGCTCCATAGCACCAGAGCTCCATAGCTCCATAGCACCAGAGCTCCATACTTCCATAGCTCCAGGGCTCCATAGCTCCAGGGCTCCATAGCTCCATACCTCCAGAGCTCCATAGCTCCATACTTCCAGAGCTCCATAGCTCCATAGCACCAGAGCTCCATAGCTCCATAGCACCAGAGCTCCATAGCTCCATAGCACCAGAGCTCCATAGCTCCATAGCACCAGAGCTCCATAGCTCCATAGCTCCAGGGCTCCATAGCTCCATAGCTCCAGGGCTCCATAGCTCCATAGCTCCAGGGCTCCATAGCTCCATAGCTCCATACCTCCAGAGCTCCATACCTCCAGAGCTCCATACCTCCATAGCACCAGAGCTCCATAGCTCCAGGGCTCCAGGGCTCCATAGCTCCATACCTCCAGAGCTCCATAGCTCCATACTTCCAGAGCTCCATAGCTCCATAGCTCCATACTTCCATAGCTCCATAGCTCCATACTTCCATAGCACCTGAGCTCCATACCTCCAGAGCTCCATAGCTCCAGCCTGGGTGGCTGGTGGCTCCATAGCTCCATACTTCCATAGCTCTAAGTCAGAGAGTTGGCGAAAATTGCACTAAGTGCGAAAGCCCATTCATTTACAACGGCGTGTCCGCCAGGCGGCGACATTTCCCCGTTACCGGTGGCTGCGCGGCGGGTGAGTGACAGAGCTTATCCGAGCGGCTGGAACTCTGCGCCGGCGTGGTCGAGCGTGAGGCCTCGGCCCTTTGGCTGCCTGGTACCTAAAACACTTCCATTGATCCAGCCACGGAGGGTGCTGGCTGGTGGCTCCATACCTCCATAGCACCAGAGCTCCATAGCTCCATAGCACCAGAGCTCCATGGCTTCAGAGCTCCATAGCACCATAGCTCCATACCTCCAGAGCTCCAGGGCTCCATAGCTCCATACCTCCAGAGCTCCATACCTCCAGAGCTCCATACCTCCAGAGCTCCATAGCACCAGAGCTCCATGGCTTCAGAGCTCCATAGCACCATAGCTCCATACCTCCAGAGCTCCAGGGCTCCATAGCTCCATACCTCCAGAGCTCCATACCTCCAGAGCTCCATACCTCCAGAGCTCCATAGCACCAGAGCTCCATGGCTTCAGAGCTCCATAGCACCATAGCTCCATACCTCCAGAGCTCCAGGGCTCCATAGCTCCATACCTCCAGAGCTCCATACCTCCAGAGCTCCATACCTCCAGAGCTCCAGAGCTCCATAGCACCAGAGCTCCATGGCTTCAGAGCTCCATAGCACCATAGCTCCATACCTCCAGAGCTCCAGGGCTCCATAGCTCCATACCTCCAGAGCTCCATACCTCCAGAGCTCCAGAGCTCCATAGCACCAGAGCTCCATGGCTTCAGAGCTCCATAGCACCATAGCTCCATACCTCCAGAGCTCCAGGGCTCCATAGCTCCATACCTCCAGAGCTCCATACCTCCAGAGCTCCATACCTCCAGAGCTCCATAGCTCCATAGCACCAGAGCTCCATAGCTCCATAGCACCAGAGCTCCATAGCACCAGAGCTCCATAGCACCAGAGCTCCATAGCTCCATAGCACCAGAGCTCCATAGCTCCATAGCACCAGAGCTCCATAGCTCCATAGCACCAGAGCTCCATACTTCCAGAGCTCCATAGCTCCATAGCTCCATAGCACCAGAGCTCCATAGCTCCATAGCACCAGAGCTCCATGGCTTCAGAGCTCCATAGCACCATAGCTCCATACCTCCAGAGCTCCAGGGCTCCATAGCGCCATACCTCCAGAGCTCCATACCTCCAAAGCTCCATACCTCCAGAGCTCCATAGCACCAGAGCTCCATAGCTCCATAGCACCAGAGCTCCATAGCACCAGAGCTCCATAGCACCAGAGCTCCATAGCTCCATAGCACCAGAGCTCCATAGCTCCATAGCACCAGAGCTCCATACTTCCAGAGCTCCATAGCTCCATAGCACCATAGCACCAGAGCTCCATAGCTCCATAGCACCAGAGCTCCATAGCTCCATAGCACCAGAGCTCCATACTTCCATAGCTCCATAGCTCCATACCTCCAGAGCTCCATAGCTCCATAGCTCCATACCTCCAGAGCTCCATAGCTCCAGAGCTCCATAGCTCCATAGCTCCATAGCACCAGAGCTCCATAGCTCCATAGCACCAGAGCTCCATACTTCCATAGCTCCAGGGCTCCATAGCTCCAGGGCTCCATACCTCCAGAGCTCCATAGCTCCATACTTCCAGAGCTCCATAGCTCCATACTTCCATAGCTCCATACTTCCATACCTCCATAGCTCCATACTTCCATAGCACCAGAGCTCCATACTTCCATAGCACCAGAGCTCCATACCTCCAGAGCTCCATAGCACCAGAGCTCCATAGCTCCATAGCACCAGAGCTCCATAGCTCCATAGCACCAGAGCTCCATAGCTCCATAGCACCAGAGCTCCATACTTCCAGAGCTCCATAGCTCCATAGCTCCATAGCACCAGAGCTCCATAGCTCCATAGCACCAGAGCTCCATAGCTCCATAGCACCAGAGCTCCATACTTCCATAGCTCCATAGCTCCATACCTCCAGAGCTCCATAGCTCCATAGCTCCATACCTCCAGAGCTCCATAGCTCCAGAGCTCCATAGCTCCATAGCACCAGAGCTCCATAGCTCCATAGCACCAGAGCTCCATACTTCCATAGCTCCAGGGCTCCATAGCTCCAGGGCTCCATAGCTCCATACCTCCAGAGCTCCATAGCTCCATACTTCCAGAGCTCCATAGCTCCATAGCACCAGAGCTCCATAGCTCCATAGCACCAGAGCTCCATAGCTCCATAGCACCAGAGCTCCATAGCTCCATAGCACCAGAGCTCCATAGCTCCATAGCTCCAGGGCTCCATAGCTCCATAGCTCCAGGGCTCCATAGCTCCATAGCTCCAGGGCTCCATAGCTCCATAGCTCCATACCTCCAGAGCTCCATACCTCCAGAGCTCCATACCTCCATAGCACCAGAGCTCCATAGCTCCAGGGCTCCAGGGCTCCATAGCTCCATACCTCCAGAGCTCCATAGCTCCATACTTCCAGAGCTCCATAGCTCCATAGCTCCATACTTCCATAGCTCCATAGCTCCATACTTCCATAGCACCTGAGCTCCATACCTCCAGAGCTCCATAGCTCCAGCCTGGGTGGCTGGTGGCTCCATAGCTCCATACTTCCATAGCTCTAAGTCAGAGAGTTGGCGAAAATTGCACTAAGTGCGAAAGCCCATTCATTTACAACGGCGTGTCCGCCAGGCGGCGACATTTCCCCGTTACCGGTGGCTGCGCGGCGGGTGAGTGACAGAGCTTATCCGAGCGGCTGGAACTCTGCGCCGGCGTGGTCGAGCGTGAGGCCTCGGCCCTTTGGCTGCCTGGTACCTAAAACACTTCCATTGATCCAGCCACGGAGGGTGCTGGCTGGTGGCTCCATACCTCCATAGCTCCATAGCACCAGAGCTCCATAGCTCCATAGCACCAGAGCTCCATGGCTTCAGAGCTCCATAGCACCATAGCTCCATACCTCCAGAGCTCCAGGGCTCCATAGCTCCATACCTCCAGAGCTCCATACCTCCAGAGCTCCATACCTCCAGAGCTCCATAGCACCAGAGCTCCATGGCTTCAGAGCTCCATAGCACCATAGCTCCATACCTCCAGAGCTCCAGGGCTCCATAGCTCCATACCTCCAGAGCTCCATACCTCCAGAGCTCCATACCTCCAGAGCTCCATAGCACCAGAGCTCCATGGCTTCAGAGCTCCATAGCACCATAGCTCCATACCTCCAGAGCTCCAGGGCTCCATAGCTCCATACCTCCAGAGCTCCATACCTCCAGAGCTCCATACCTCCAGAGCTCCAGAGCTCCATAGCACCAGAGCTCCATGGCTTCAGAGCTCCATAGCACCATAGCTCCATACCTCCAGAGCTCCAGGGCTCCATAGCTCCATACCTCCAGAGCTCCATACCTCCAGAGCTCCAGAGCTCCATAGCACCAGAGCTCCATGGCTTCAGAGCTCCATAGCACCATAGCTCCATACCTCCAGAGCTCCAGGGCTCCATAGCTCCATACCTCCAGAGCTCCATACCTCCAGAGCTCCATACCTCCAGAGCTCCATAGCTCCATAGCACCAGAGCTCCATAGCTCCATAGCACCAGAGCTCCATAGCACCAGAGCTCCATAGCACCAGAGCTCCATAGCTCCATAGCACCAGAGCTCCATAGCTCCATAGCACCAGAGCTCCATAGCTCCATAGCACCAGAGCTCCATACTTCCAGAGCTCCATAGCTCCATAGCTCCATAGCACCAGAGCTCCATAGCTCCATAGCACCAGAGCTCCATAGCTCCATAGCACCAGAGCTCCATAGCTCCATAGCACCAGAGCTCCATACTTCCAGAGCTCCATAGCTCCATAGCTCCATAGCACCAGAGCTCCATAGCTCCATAGCACCAGAGCTCCATAGCTCCATAGCACCAGAGCTCCATACTTCCATAGCTCCATAGCTCCATACCTCCAGAGCTCCATAGCTCCATAGCTCCATACCTCCAGAGCTCCATAGCTCCAGAGCTCCATAGCTCCATAGCACCAGAGCTCCATAGCTCCATAGCACCAGAGCTCCATACTTCCATAGCTCCAGGGCTCCATAGCTCCAGGGCTCCATAGCTCCATAGCACCATAGCTCCATACCTCCAGAGCTCCAGGGCTCCATAGCTCCATAGCACCAGAGCTCCATAGCTCCATAGCACCAGAGCTCCATAGCTCCATAGCACCAGAGCTCCATAGCTCCATAGCACCAGAGCTCCATAGCTCCATAGCTCCAGGGCTCCATAGCTCCATAGCTCCAGGGCTCCATACCTCCAGAGCTCCATACCTCCAGAGCTCCATAGCACCAGAGCTCCATGGCTTCAGAGCTCCATAGCACCATAGCTCCATACCTCCAGAGCTCCAGGGCTCCATAGCTCCATACCTCCAGAGCTCCATACCTCCAGAGCTCCATACCTCCAGAGCTCCAGAGCTCCATAGCACCAGAGCTCCATGGCTTCAGAGCTCCATAGCACCATAGCTCCATACCTCCAGAGCTCCAGGGCTCCATAGCTCCATACCTCCAGAGCTCCATACCTCCAGAGCTCCAGAGCTCCATAGCACCAGAGCTCCATGGCTTCAGAGCTCCATAGCACCATAGCTCCATACCTCCAGAGCTCCAGGGCTCCATAGCTCCATACCTCCAGAGCTCCATACCTCCAGAGCTCCATAGCTCCATAGCACCAGAGCTCCATAGCTCCATAGCACCAGAGCTCCATAGCACCAGAGCTCCATAGCACCAGAGCTCCATAGCTCCATAGCACCAGAGCTCCATAGCTCCATAGCACCAGAGCTCCATAGCTCCATAGCACCAGAGCTCCATACTTCCAGAGCTCCATAGCTCCATAGCTCCATAGCACCAGAGCTCCATAGCTCCATAGCACCAGAGCTCCATGGCTTCAGAGCTCCATAGCACCATAGCTCCATACCTCCAGAGCTCCAGGGCTCCATAGCTCCATACCTCCAGAGCTCCATACCTCCAGAGCTCCATACCTCCAGAGCTCCATAGCACCAGAGCTCCATAGCTCCATAGCACCAGAGCTCCATAGCACCAGAACTCCATAGCACCAGAGCTCCATAGCTCCATAGCACCAGAGCTCCATAGCTCCATAGCACCAGAGCTCCATACTTCCAGAGCTCCATAGCTCCATAGCTCCATAGCACCAGAGCTCCATAGCTCCATAGCACCAGAGCTCCATAGCTCCATAGCACCAGAGCTCCATACTTCCATAGCTCCATAGCTCCATACCTCCAGAGCTCCATAGCTCCATAGCTCCATACCTCCAGAGCTCCATAGCTCCAGAGCTCCATAGCTCCATAGCTCCATAGCACCAGAGCTCCATAGCTCCATAGCACCAGAGCTCCATACTTCCATAGCTCCAGGGCTCCATAGCTCCAGGGCTCCATACCTCCAGAGCTCCATAGCTCCATACTTCCAGAGCTCCATAGCTCCATACTTCCATAGCTCCATACTTCCATACCTCCATAGCTCCATACTTCCATAGCACCAGAGCTCCATACTTCCATAGCACCAGAGCTCCATACCTCCAGAGCTCCAGAGCTCCAGCCTGGGTGGCTGGTGGCTCCATAGCTCCATACTTCCATAGCTCTAAGTCAGAGAGTTGGCGAAAATTGCACTAAGTGCGAAAGCCCATTCATTTACAACGGCGTGTCCACAAGGCGGCGACATTTCCCCGTTACCGGTGGCTGCGCGGCGGGTGAGTGACAGAGCTTATCCGAGCGGCTGGAACTCTGCGCCGGCGTGGTCGAGCGTGAGGCCTCGGCCCTTTGGCTGCCTGGTACCTAAAACACTTCCATTGATCCAGCCACGGAGGGTGCTGGCTGGTGGCTCCATACCTCCATAGCTCCATAGCACCAGAGCTCCATAGCTCCATAGCACCAGAGCTCCATGGCTTCAGAGCTCCATAGCACCATAGCTCCATACCTCCAGAGCTCCAGGGCTCCATAGCTCCATACCTCCAGAGCTCCATACCTCCAGAGCTCCATACCTCCAGAGCTCCATAGCACCAGAGCTCCATGGCTTCAGAGCTCCATAGCACCATAGCTCCATACCTCCAGAGCTCCAGGGCTCCATAGCTCCATACCTCCAGAGCTCCATACCTCCAGAGCTCCATACCTCCAGAGCTCCATAGCACCAGAGCTCCATGGCTTCAGAGCTCCATAGCACCATAGCTCCATACCTCCAGAGCTCCAGGGCTCCATAGCTCCATACCTCCAGAGCTCCATACCTCCAGAGCTCCATACCTCCAGAGCTCCATACCTCCATAGCACCAGAGCTCCATGGCTTCAGAGCTCCATAGCTCCATACCTCCAGAGCTCCAGGGCTCCATAGCTCCATACCTCCAGAGCTCCATACCTCCAGAGCTCCAGAGCTCCATAGCACCAGAGCTCCATGGCTTCAGAGCTCCATAGCACCATAGCTCCATACCTCCAGAGCTCCAGGGCTCCATAGCTCCATACCTCCAGAGCTCCATACCTCCAGAGCTCCATACCTCCAGAGCTCCATAGCTCCATAGCACCAGAGCTCCATAGCTCCATAGCACCAGAGCTCCATAGCACCAGAGCTCCATAGCACCAGAGCTCCATAGCTCCATAGCACCAGAGCTCCATACTTCCATAGCTCCAGGGCTCCATAGCTCCAGGGCTCCATACCTCCAGAGCTCCATAGCTCCATACTTCCAGAGCTCCATAGCTCCATACTTCCATAGCTCCATACTTCCATACCTCCATAGCTCCATACTTCCATAGCACCAGAGCTCCATACTTCCATAGCACCAGAGCTCCATACCTCCAGAGCTCCAGAGCTCCAGCCTGGGTGGCTGGTGGCTCCATAGCTCCATACTTCCATAGCTCTAAGTCAGAGAGTTGGCGAAAATTGCACTAAGTGCGAAAGCCCATTCATTTACAACGGCGTGTCCACAAGGCGGCGACATTTCCCCGTTACCGGTGGCTGCGCGGCGGGTGAGTGACAGAGCTTATCCGAGCGGCTGGAACTCTGCGCCGGCGTGGTCGAGCGTGAGGCCTCGGCCCTTTGGCTGCCTGGTACCTAAAACACTTCCATTGATCCAGCCACGGAGGGTGCTGGCTGGTGGCTCCATACCTCCATAGCTCCATAGCACCAGAGCTCCATAGCTCCATAGCACCAGAGCTCCATGGCTTCAGAGCTCCATAGCACCATAGCTCCATACCTCCAGAGCTCCAGGGCTCCATAGCTCCATACCTCCAGAGCTCCATACCTCCAGAGCTCCATACCTCCAGAGCTCCATAGCACCAGAGCTCCATGGCTTCAGAGCTCCATAGCACCATAGCTCCATACCTCCAGAGCTCCAGGGCTCCATAGCTCCATACCTCCAGAGCTCCATACCTCCAGAGCTCCATACCTCCAGAGCTCCAGAGCTCCATAGCACCAGAGCTCCATGGCTTCAGAGCTCCATAGCACCATAGCTCCATACCTCCAGAGCTCCAGGGCTCCATAGCTCCATACCTCCAGAGCTCCATACCTCCAGAGCTCCAGAGCTCCATAGCACCAGAGCTCCATGGCTTCAGAGCTCCATAGCACCATAGCTCCATACCTCCAGAGCTCCAGGGCTCCATAGCTCCATACCTCCATAGCTCCATAGCACCAGAGCTCCATAGCTCCATAGCACCAGAGCTCCATGGCTTCAGAGCTCCATAGCACCATAGCTCCATACCTCCAGAGCTCCAGGGCTCCAAAGCTCCATACCTCCAGAGCTCCATACCTCCAGAGCTCCATACCTCCAGAGCTCCATAGCTCCATAGCACCAGAGCTCCATAGCTCCATAGCACCAGAGCTCCATAGCACCATAGCTCCATAGCACCAGAGCTCCATAGCTCCATAGCACCAGAGCTCCATAGCTCCATAGCACCAGAGCTCCATAGCTCCATAGCACCAGAGCTCCATACTTCCAGAGCTCCATAGCTCCATAGCTCCATAGCACCAGAGCTCCATAGCTCCATAGCACCAGAGCTCCATAGCTCCATAGCACCAGAGCTCCATACTTCCATAGCTCCATAGCTCCATACCTCCAGAGCTCCATAGCTCCATACCTCCAGAGCTCCATAGCTCCAGAGCTCCATAGCACCAGAGCTCCATACTTCCATAGCTCCATAGCTCCATACCTCCAGAGCTCCATAGCTCCATACCTCCAGAGCTCCATAGCTCCAGAGCTCCATAGCTCCATAGCACCAGAGCTCCATAGCTCCATAGCACCAGAGCTCCATACTTCCATAGCTCCAGGGCTCCATAGCTCCAGGGCTCCATAGCTCCATACCTCCAGAGCTCCATAGCTCCATACCTCCAGAGCTCCATAGCTCCATACTTCCAGAGCTCCATAGCTCCATAGCACCAGAGCTCCATAGCTCCATAGCACCAGAGCTCCATAGCTCCATAGCACCAGAGCTCCATAGCTCCATAGCACCAGAGCTCCATAGCTCCATAGCTCCAGGGCTCCATAGCTCCATAGCTCCAGGGCTCCATAGCTCCATAGCTCCAGGGCTCCATAGCTCCAGGGCTCCAGGGCTCCATAGCTCCATACCTCCAGAACTCCATAGCTCCATACTTCCAGAGCTCCATAGCTCCATAGCTCCATACTTCCATAGCTCCATAGCTCCATACTTCCATAGCTCCATACCTCCAGAGCTCCAGGGCTCCATAGCTCCATACCTCCAGAGCTCCAGAGCTCCATAGCACCAGAGCTCCATGGCTTCAGAGCTCCATAGCACCATAGCTCCATACCTCCAGAGCTCCAGGGCTCCATAGCTCCATACCTCCAGAGCTCCATACCTCCAGAGCTCCAGAGCTCCATAGCACCAGAGCTCCATGGCTTCAGAGCTCCATAGCACCATAGCTCCATACCTCCAGAGCTCCAGGGCTCCAAAGCTCCATACCTCCATAGCTCCATACCTCCAGAGCTCCATAGCTCCAGAGCTCCATAGCTCCATAGCACCAGAGCTCCATAGCTCCATAGCACCAGAGCTCCATAGCACCAGAGCTCCATAGCACCAGAGCTCCATAGCTCCATAGCACCAGAGCTCCATAGCTCCATAGCACCAGAGCTCCATAGCTCCATAGCACCAGAGCTCCATACTTCCAGAGCTCCATAGCACCAGAGCTCCATAGCACCAGAGCTCCATAGCTCCATAGCACCAGAGCTCCATGGCTTCAGAGCTCCATAGCACCATAGCTCCATACCTCCAGAGCTCCAGGGCTCCATAGCGCCATACCTCCAGAGCTCCATACCTCCAAAGCTCCATACCTCCAGAGCTCCATAGCACCAGAGCTCCATAGCTCCATAGCACCAGAGCTCCATAGCACCAGAGCTCCATAGCACCAGAGCTCCATAGCTCCATAGCACCAGAGCTCCATAGCTCCATAGCACCAGAGCTCCATACTTCCAGAGCTCCATAGCTCCATAGCACCATAGCACCAGAGCTCCATAGCTCCATAGCACCAGAGCTCCATAGCTCCATAGCACCAGAGCTCCATACTTCCATAGCTCCATAGCTCCATACCTCCAGAGCTCCATAGCTCCATAGCTCCATACCTCCAGAGCTCCATAGCTCCAGAGCTCCATAGCTCCATAGCTCCATAGCACCAGAGCTCCATAGCTCCATAGCACCAGAGCTCCATACTTCCATAGCTCCAGGGCTCCATAGCTCCAGGGCTCCATAGCTCCATAGCTCCATAGCTCCATACTTCCAGAGCTCCATAGCTCCATACTTCCATAGCTCCATACTTCCATACCTCCATAGCTCCATACTTCCATAGCACCAGAGCTCCATACTTCCATAGCACCAGAGCTCCATACCTCCAGAGCTCCAGAGCTCCAGCCTGGGTGGCTGGTGGCTCCATAGCTCCATACTTCCATAGCTCTAAGTCAGAGAGTTGGCGAAAATTGCACTAAGTGCGAAAGCCCATTCATTTACAACGGCGTGTCCACAAGGCGGCGACATTTCCCCGTTACCGGTGGCTGCGCGGCGGGTGAGTGACAGAGCTTATCCGAGCGGCTGGAACTCTGCGCCGGCGTGGTCGAGCGTGAGGCCTCGGCCCTTTGGCTGCCTGGTACCTAAAACACTTCCATTGATCCAGCCACGGAGGGTGCTGGCTGGTGGCTCCATACCTCCATAGCTCCATAGCACCAGAGCTCCATAGCTCCATAGCACCAGAGCTCCATGGCTTCAGAGCTCCATAGCACCATAGCTCCATACCTCCAGAGCTCCAGGGCTCCATAGCTCCATACCTCCAGAGCTCCATACCTCCAGAGCTCCATACCTCCAGAGCTCCATAGCACCAGAGCTCCATGGCTTCAGAGCTCCATAGCACCATAGCTCCATACCTCCAGAGCTCCAGGGCTCCATAGCTCCATACCTCCAGAGCTCCATACCTCCAGAGCTCCATACCTCCAGAGCTCCATAGCACCAGAGCTCCATGGCTTCAGAGCTCCATAGCACCATAGCTCCATACCTCCAGAGCTCCAGGGCTCCATAGCTCCATACCTCCAGAGCTCCATACCTCCAGAGCTCCATACCTCCAGAGCTCCATAGCACCAGAGCTCCATGGCTTCAGAGCTCCATAGCACCATAGCTCCATACCTCCAGAGCTCCAGGGCTCCATAGCTCCATACCTCCAGAGCTCCATACCTCCAGAGCTCCATACCTCCAGAGCTCCAGAGCTCCATAGCACCAGAGCTCCATGGCTTCAGAGCTCCATAGCACCATAGCTCCATACCTCCAGAGCTCCAGGGCTCCATAGCTCCATACCTCCAGAGCTCCATACCTCCAGAGCTCCAGAACTCCATAGCACCAGAGCTCCATGGCTTCAGAGCTCCATAGCACCATAGCTCCATACCTCCAGAGCTCCAGGGCTCCATAGCTCCATACCTCCAGAGCTCCATACCTCCAGAGCTCCAGAGCTCCATAGCACCAGAGCTCCATGGCTTCAGAGCTCCATAGCACCATAGCTCCATACCTCCAGAGCTCCAGGGCTCCAAAGCTCCATACCTCCAGAGCTCCATTCCTCCAGAGCTCCATACCTCCAGAGCTCCATAGCTCCATAGCACCAGAGCTCCATAGCTCCATAGCACCAGAGCTCCATAGCACCAGAGCTCCATAGCACCAGAGCTCCATAGCTCCATAGCACCAGAGCTCCATAGCTCCATAGCACCAGAGCTCCATAGCTCCATAGCACCAGAGCTCCATACTTCCAGAGCTCCATAGCTCCATAGCTCCATAGCACCAGAGCTCCATAGCTCCATAGCACCAGAGCTCCATAGCTCCATAGCACCAGAGCTCCATACTTCCATAGCTCCATAGCTCCATACCTCCAGAGCTCCATAGCTCCATAGCTCCATACCTCCAGAGCTCCATAGCTCCAGAGCTCCATAGCTCCATAGCACCAGAGCTCCATAGCTCCATAGCACCAGAGCTCCATACTTCCATAGCTCCAGGGCTCCATAGCTCCAGGGCTCCATAGCTCCATACCTCCAGAGCTCCATAGCTCCATACTTCCAGAGCTCCATAGCTCCATAGCACCAGAGCTCCATAGCTCCATAGCACCAGAGCTCCATAGCTCCATAGCACCAGAGCTCCATAGCTCCATAGCACCAGAGCTCCATAGCTCCATAGCACCAGAGCTCCATACTTCCAGAGCTCCATAGCTCCATAGCTCCATAGCACCAGAGCTCCATAGCTCCATAGCACCAGAGCTCCATGGCTTCAGAGCTCCATAGCACCATAGCTCCATACCTCCAGAGCTCCAGGGCTCCATAGCTCCATACCTCCAGAGCTCCATACCTCCAGAGCTCCATACCTCCAGAGCTCCATAGCACCAGAGCTCCATGGCTTCAGAGCTCCATAGCACCATAGCTCCATACCTCCAGAGCTCCAGGGCTCCATAGCTCCATACCTCCAGAGCTCCATACCTCCAGAGCTCCATACCTCCAGAGCTCCATAGCACCAGAGCTCCATGGCTTCAGAGCTCCATAGCACCATAGCTCCATACCTCCAGAGCTCCAGGGCTCCATAGCTCCATACCTCCAGAGCTCCATACCTCCAGAGCTCCATACCTCCAGAGCTCCAGAGCTCCATAGCACCAGAGCTCCATGGCTTCAGAGCTCCATAGCTCCATACCTCCAGAGCTCCAGGGCTCCATAGCTCCATACCTCCAGAGCTCCATACCTCCAGAGCTCCAGAGCTCCATAGCACCAGAGCTCCATGGCTTCAGAGCTCCATAGCACCATAGCTCCATACCTCCAGAGCTCCAGGGCTCCATAGCTCCATACCTCCAGAGCTCCATACCTCCAGAGCTCCATACCTCCAGAGCTCCATAGCTCCATAGCACCAGAGCTCCATAGCTCCATAGCACCAGAGCTCCATAGCACCAGAGCTCCATAGCACCAGAGCTCCATAGCTCCATAGCACCAGAGCTCCATAGCTCCATAGCACCAGAGCTCCATACTTCCAGAGCTCCATAGCTCCATAGCTCCATAGCACCAGAGCTCCATAGCTCCATAGCACCAGAGCTCCATAGCTCCATAGCACCAGAGCTCCATACTTCCATAGCTTCATACCTCCAGAGCTCCATAGCTCCATAGCTCCATACCTCCAGAGCTCCATAGCTCCAGAGCTCCATAGCTCCATAGCTCCATAGCACCAGAGCTCCATAGCTCCATAGCACCAGAGCTCCATACTTCCATAGCTCCAGGGCTCCATAGCTCCAGGGCTCCATACCTCCAGAGCTCCATAGCTCCATACTTCCAGAGCTCCATAGCTCCATACTTCCATAGCTCCATACTTCCATACCTCCATAGCTCCATACTTCCATAGCACCAGAGCTCCATACTTCCATAGCACCAGAGCTCCATACCTCCAGAGCTCCAGAGCTCCAGCCTGGGTGGCTGGTGGCTCCATAGCTCCATACTTCCATAGCTCTAAGTCAGAGAGTTGGCGAAAATTGCACTAAGTGCGAAAGGCCATTCATTTACAACGGCGTGTCCACAAGGCGGCGACATTTCCCCGTTACCGGTGGCTGCGCGGCGGGTGAGTGACAGAGCTTATCCGAGCGGCTGGAACTCTGCGCCGGCGTGGTCGAGCGTGAGGCCTCGGCCCTTTGGCTGCCTGGTACCTAAAACACTTCCATTGATCCAGCCACGGAGGGTGCTGGCTGGTGGCTCCATACCTCCATAGCTCCATAGCACCAGAGCTCCATAGCTCCATAGCACCAGAGCTCCATGGCTTCAGAGCTCCATAGCACCATAGCTCCATACCTCCAGAGCTCCAGGGCTCCATAGCTCCATACCTCCAGAGCTCCATACCTCCAGAGCTCCATACCTCCAGAGCTCCATAGCACCAGAGCTCCATGGCTTCAGAGCTCCATAGCACCATAGCTCCATACCTCCAGAGCTCCAGGGCTCCATAGCTCCATACCTCCAGAGCTCCATACCTCCAGAGCTCCATACCTCCAGAGCTCCAGAGCTCCATAGCACCAGAGCTCCATGGCTTCAGAGCTCCATAGCACCATAGCTCCATACCTCCAGAGCTCCAGGGCTCCATAGCTCCATACCTCCAGAGCTCCATACCTCCAGAGCTCCAGAGCTCCATAGCACCAGAGCTCCATGGCTTCAGAGCTCCATAGCACCATAGCTCCATACCTCCAGAGCTCCAGGGCTCCATAGCTCCATACCTCCAGAGCTCCATACCTCCAGAGCTCCAGAGCTCCATAGCACCAGAGCTCCATGGCTTCAGAGCTCCATAGCACCATAGCTCCATACCTCCAGAGCTCCAGGGCTCCAAAGCTCCATACCTCCAGAGCTCCATACCTCCAGAGCTCCATACCTCCAGAGCTCCATAGCTCCATAGCACCAGAGCTCCATAGCTCCATAGCACCAGAGCTCCATAGCACCAGAGCTCCATAGCACCAGAGCTCCATAGCTCCATAGCACCAGAGCTCCATAGCTCCATAGCACCAGAGCTCCATAGCTCCATAGCACCAGAGCTCCATACTTCCAGAGCTCCATAGCTCCATAGCTCCATAGCACCAGAGCTCCATAGCTCCATAGCACCAGAGCTCCATGGCTTCAGAGCTCCATAGCACCATAGCTCCATACCTCCAGAGCTCCAGGGCTCCATAGCTCCATACCTCCAGAGCTCCATACCTCCAGAGCTCCATACCTCCAGAGCTCCATAGCTCCATAGCACCAGAGCTCCATAGCTCCATAGCACCAGAGCTCCATAGCACCAGAGCTCCATAGCACCAGAGCTCCATAGCTCCATAGCACCAGAGCTCCATAGCTCCATAGCACCAGAGCTCCATAGCTCCATAGCACCAGAGCTCCATACTTCCAGAGCTCCATAGCTCCATAGCTCCATAGCACCAGAGCTCCATAGCTCCATAGCACCAGAGCTCCATGGCTTCAGAGCTCCATAGCACCATAGCTCCATACCTCCATAGCTCCAGAGCTCCAGAGCTCCATAGCTCCAGAGCTCCATAGCTCCATAGCTCCATAGCACCAGAGCTCCATAGCTCCATAGCACCAGAGCTCCATACTTCCATAGCTCCAGGGCTCCATAGCTCCAGGGCTCCATACCTCCAGAGCTCCATAGCTCCATACTTCCAGAGCTCCATAGCTCCATACTTCCATAGCTCCATACTTCCATACCTCCATAGCTCCATACTTCCATAGCACCAGAGCTCCATACTTCCATAGCACCAGAGCTCCATACCTCCAGAGCTCCAGAGCTCCAGCCTGGGTGGCTGGTGGCTCCATAGCTCCATACTTCCATAGCTCTAAGTCAGAGAGTTGGCGAAAATTGCACTAAGTGCGAAAGCCCATTCATTTACAACGGCGTGTCCACAAGGCGGCGACATTTCCCCGTTACCGGTGGCTGCGCGGCGGGTGAGTGACAGAGCTTATCCGAGCGGCTGGAACTCTGCGCCGGCGTGGTCGAGCGTGAGGCCTCGGCCCTTTGGCTGCCTGGTACCTAAAACACTTCCATTGATCCAGCCACGGAGGGTGCTGGCTGGTGGCTCCATACCTCCATAGCTCCATAGCACCAGAGCTCCATAGCTCCATAGCACCAGAGCTCCATGGCTTCAGAGCTCCATAGCACCATAGCTCCATACCTCCAGAGCTCCAGGGCTCCAAAGCTCCATACCTCCAGAGCTCCATACCTCCAGAGCTCCATACCTCCAGAGCTCCATAGCTCCATAGCACCAGAGCTCCATAGCTCCATAGCACCAGAGCTCCATAGCACCATAGCTCCATAGCACCAGAGCTCCATAGCTCCATAGCACCAGAGCTCCATAGCTCCATAGCACCAGAGCTCCATAGCTCCATAGCACCAGAGCTCCATACTTCCAGAGCTCCATAGCTCCATAGCACCAGAGCTCCATAGCTCCATAGCACCAGAGCTCCATAGCTCCATAGCACCAGAGCTCCATACTTCCATAGCTCCATAGCTCCATACCTCCAGAGCTCCATAGCTCCATACCTCCAGAGCTCCATAGCTCCAGAGCTCCATAGCTCCATAGCACCAGAGCTCCATAGCTCCATAGCACCAGAGCTCCATACTTCCATAGCTCCAGGGCTCCATAGCTCCAGGGCTCCATAGCTCCATACCTCCAGAGCTCCATAGCTCCATACCTCCAGAGCTCCATAGCTCCATACTTCCAGAGCTCCATAGCTCCATAGCACCAGAGCTCCATAGCTCCATAGCACCAGAGCTCCATAGCTCCATAGCACCAGAGCTCCATAGCTCCATAGCACCAGAGCTCCATAGCTCCATAGCTCCAGGGCTCCATAGCTCCATAGCTCCAGGGCTCCATAGCTCCATAGCTCCAGGGCTCCATAGCTCCAGGGCTCCAGGGCTCCATAGCTCCATACCTCCAGAGCTCCATAGCTCCATACTTCCAGAGCTCCATAGCTCCATAGCTCCATACTTCCATAGCTCCATAGCTCCATACTTCCATAGCACCAGAGCTCCATACCTCCAGAGCTCCATAGCTCCAGCCTGGGTGGCTGGTGGCTCCATAGCTCCATACTTCCATAGCTCCAGTCAGAGAGTTGGCGAAAATTGCACTAAGTGCGAAAGCCCATTCATTTACAACGGCGTGTCCACAAGGCGGCGACATTTCCCCGTTACCGGTGGCTGCGCGGCGGGTGAGTGACAGAGCTTATCCGAGCGGCTGGAACTCTGCGCCGGCGTGGTCGAGCGTGAGGCCTCGGCCCTTTGGCTGCCTGGTACCTAAAACACTTCCATTGATCCAGCCACGGAGGGTGCTGGCTGGTGGCTCCATACCTCCATAGCTCCATAGCACCAGAGCTCCATAGCTCCATAGCACCAGAGCTCCATGGCTTCAGAGCTCCATAGCACCATAGCTCCATACCTCCAGAGCTCCAGGGCTCCATAGCTCCATACCTCCAGAGCTCCATACCTCCAGAGCTCCATACCTCCAGAGCTCCATAGCACCAGAGCTCCATGGCTTCAGAGCTCCATAGCACCATAGCTCCATACCTCCAGAGCTCCAGGGCTCCATAGCTCCATACCTCCAGAGCTCCATACCTCCAGAGCTCCATACCTCCAGAGCTCCATAGCACCAGAGCTCCATGGCTTCAGAGCTCCATAGCACCATAGCTCCATACCTCCAGAGCTCCAGGGCTCCATAGCTCCATACCTCCAGAGCTCCATACCTCCAGAGCTCCATACCTCCAGAGCTCCAGAGCTCCATAGCACCAGAGCTCCATGGCTTCAGAGCTCCATAGCACCATAGCTCCATACCTCCAGAGCTCCAGGGCTCCATAGCTCCATACCTCCAGAGCTCCATACCTCCAGAGCTCCATAGCACCAGAGCTCCATGGCTTCAGAGCTCCATAGCACCATAGCTCCATACCTCCAGAGCTCCAGGGCTCCATAGCTCCATACCTCCAGAGCTCCATACCTCCAGAGCTCCATACCTCCAGAGCTCCATAGCTCCATAGCACCAGAGCTCCATAGCTCCATAGCACCAGAGCTCCATAGCACCAGAGCTCCATAGCACCAGAGCTCCATAGCTCCATAGCACCAGAGCTCCATAGCTCCATAGCACCAGAGCTCCATAGCTCCATAGCACCAGAGCTCCATACTTCCAGAGCTCCATAGCTCCATAGCTCCATAGCACCAGAGCTCCATAGCTCCATAGCACCAGAGCTCCATGGCTTCAGAGCTCCATAGCACCATAGCTCCATACCTCCAGAGCTCCAGGGCTCCATAGCTCCATACCTCCAGAGCTCCATACCTCCAGAGCTCCATACCTCCAGAGCTCCATAGCACCAGAGCTCCATAGCTCCATAGCACCAGAGCTCCATAGCACCAGAGCTCCATAGCACCAGAGCTCCATAGCTCCATAGCACCAGAGCTCCATAGCTCCATAGCACCAGAGCTCCATACTTCCAGAGCTCCATAGCTCCATAGCTCCATAGCACCAGAGCTCCATAGCTCCATAGCACCAGAGCTCCATAGCTCCATAGCACCAGAGCTCCATACTTCCATAGCTCCATAGCTCCATACCTCCAGAGCTCCATAGCTCCATAGCTCCATACCTCCAGAGCTCCATAGCTCCAGAGCTCCATAGCTCCATAGCTCCATAGCTCCATAGCACCAGAGCTCCATAGCTCCATAGCACCAGAGCTCCATACTTCCATAGCTCCAGGGCTCCATAGCTCCAGGGCTCCATACCTCCAGAGCTCCATAGCTCCATACTTCCAGAGCTCCATAGCTCCATACTTCCATAGCTCCATACTTCCATACCTCCATAGCTCCATACTTCCATAGCACCAGAGCTCCATACTTCCATAGCACCAGAGCTCCATACCTCCAGAGCTCCAGAGCTCCAGCCTGGGTGGCTGGTGGCTCCATAGCTCCATACTTCCATAGCTCTAAGTCAGAGAGTTGGCGAAAATTGCACTAAGTGCGAAAGCCCATTCATTTACAACGGCGTGTCCACAAGGCGGCGACATTTCCCCGTTACCGGTGGCTGCGCGGCGGGTGAGTGACAGAGCTTATCCGAGCGGCTGGAACTCTGCGCCGGCGTGGTCGAGCGTGAGGCCTCGGCCCTTTGGCTGCCTGGTACCTAAAACACTTCCATTGATCCAGCCACGGAGGGTGCTGGCTGGTGGCTCCATACCTCCATAGCTCCATAGCACCAGAGCTCCATAGCTCCATAGCACCAGAGCTCCATGGCTTCAGAGCTCCATAGCACCATAGCTCCATACCTCCAGAGCTCCAGGGCTCCATAGCTCCATACCTCCAGAGCTCCATACCTCCAGAGCTCCATACCTCCAGAGCTCCATAGCACCAGAGCTCCATGGCTTCAGAGCTCCATAGCACCATAGCTCCATACCTCCAGAGCTCCAGGGCTCCATAGCTCCATACCTCCAGAGCTCCATACCTCCAGAGCTCCATACCTCCAGAGCTCCAGAGCTCCATAGCACCAGAGCTCCATGGCTTCAGAGCTCCATAGCACCATAGCTCCATACCTCCAGAGCTCCAGGGCTCCATAGCTCCATACCTCCAGAGCTCCATACCTCCAGAGCTCCAGAGCTCCATAGCACCAGAGCTCCATGGCTTCAGAGCTCCATAGCACCATAGCTCCATACCTCCAGAGCTCCAGGGCTCCATAGCTCCATACCTCCATAGCTCCATAGCACCAGAGCTCCATAGCTCCATAGCACCAGAGCTCCATGGCTTCAGAGCTCCATAGCACCATAGCTCCATACCTCCAGAGCTCCAGGGCTCCAAAGCTCCATACCTCCAGAGCTCCATACCTCCAGAGCTCCATAGCTCCATAGCACCAGAGCTCCATAGCTCCATAGCACCAGAGCTCCATAGCACCATAGCTCCATAGCACCAGAGCTCCATAGCTCCATAGCACCAGAGCTCCATAGCTCCATAGCTCCATAGCACCAGAGCTCCATAGCTCCATAGCACCAGAGCTCCATACTTCCAGAGCTCCATAGCTCCATAGCTCCATAGCACCAGAGCTCCATAGCTCCATAGCACCAGAGCTCCATAGCTCCATAGCACCAGAGCTCCATACTTCCATAGCTCCATAGCTCCATACCTCCAGAGCTCCATAGCTCCATACCTCCAGAGCTCCATAGCTCCAGAGCTCCATAGCTCCATAGCACCAGAGCTCCATAGCTCCATAGCACCAGAGCTCCATACTTCCATAGCTCCAGGGCTCCATAGCTCCAGGGCTCCATAGCTCCATACCTCCAGAGCTCCATAGCTCCATACCTCCAGAGCTCCATAGCTCCATACTTCCAGAGCTCCATAGCTCCATAGCACCAGAGCTCCATAGCTCCATAGCACCAGAGCTCCATAGCTCCATAGCACCAGAGCTCCATAGCTCCATAGCACCAGAGCTCCATAGCTCCATAGCTCCAGGGCTCCATAGCTCCATAGCTCCAGGGCTCCATAGCTCCATAGCTCCAGGGCTCCATAGCTCCAGGGCTCCAGGGCTCCATAGCTCCATACCTCCAGAGCTCCATAGCTCCATACTTCCAGAGCTCCATAGCTCCATAGCTCCATACTTCCATAGCTCCATAGCTCCATACTTCCATAGCACCAGAGCTCCATACCTCCAGAGCTCCATAGCTCCAGCCTGGGTGGCTGGTGGCTCCATAGCTCCATACTTCCATAGCTCCAGTCAGAGAGTTGGCGAAAATTGCACTAAGTGCGAAAGCCCATTCATTTACAACGGCGTGTCCACAAGGCGGCGACATTTCCCCGTTACCGGTGGCTGCGCGGCGGGTGAGTGACAGAGCTTATCCGAGCGGCTGGAACTCTGCGCCGGCGTGGTCGAGCGTGAGGCCTCGGCCCTTTGGCTGCCTGGTACCTAAAACACTTCCATTGATCCAGCCACGGAGGGTGCTGGCTGGTGGCTCCATACCTCCATAGCTCCATAGCACCAGAGCTCCATAGCTCCATAGCACCAGAGCTCCATGGCTTCAGAGCTCCATAGCACCATAGCTCCATACCTCCAGAGCTCCAGGGCTCCATAGCTCCATACCTCCAGAGCTCCATACCTCCAGAGCTCCATACCTCCAGAGCTCCATAGCACCAGAGCTCCATGGCTTCAGAGCTCCATAGCACCATAGCTCCATACCTCCAGAGCTCCAGGGCTCCATAGCTCCATACCTCCAGAGCTCCATACCTCCAGAGCTCCATACCTCCAGAGCTCCATAGCACCAGAGCTCCATGGCTTCAGAGCTCCATAGCACCATAGCTCCATACCTCCAGAGCTCCAGGGCTCCATAGCTCCATACCTCCAGAGCTCCATACCTCCAGAGCTCCATACCTCCAGAGCTCCAGAGCTCCATAGCACCAGAGCTCCATGGCTTCAGAGCTCCATAGCACCATAGCTCCATACCTCCAGAGCTCCAGGGCTCCATAGCTCCATACCTCCAGAGCTCCATACCTCCAGAGCTCCAGAGCTCCATAGCACCAGAGCTCCATGGCTTCAGAGCTCCATAGCACCATAGCTCCATACCTCCAGAGCTCCAGGGCTCCATAGCTCCATACCTCCAGAGCTCCATACCTCCAGAGCTCCATACCTCCAGAGCTCCATAGCTCCATAGCACCAGAGCTCCATAGCTCCATAGCACCAGAGCTCCATAGCACCAGAGCTCCATAGCACCAGAGCTCCATAGCTCCATAGCACCAGAGCTCCATAGCTCCATAGCACCAGAGCTCCATAGCTCCATAGCACCAGAGCTCCATACTTCCAGAGCTCCATAGCTCCATAGCTCCATAGCACCAGAGCTCCATAGCTCCATAGCACCAGAGCTCCATGGCTTCAGAGCTCCATAGCACCATAGCTCCATACCTCCAGAGCTCCAGGGCTCCATAGCTCCATACCTCCAGAGCTCCATACCTCCAGAGCTCCATACCTCCAGAGCTCCATAGCACCAGAGCTCCATAGCTCCATAGCACCAGAGCTCCATAGCACCAGAGCTCCATAGCACCAGAGCTCCATAGCTCCATAGCACCAGAGCTCCATAGCTCCATAGCACCAGAGCTCCATACTTCCAGAGCTCCATAGCTCCATAGCTCCATAGCACCAGAGCTCCATAGCTCCATAGCACCAGAGCTCCATAGCTCCATAGCACCAGAGCTCCATACTTCCATAGCTCCATAGCTCCATACCTCCAGAGCTCCATAGCTCCATAGCTCCATACCTCCAGAGCTCCATAGCTCCAGAGCTCCATAGCTCCATAGCTCCATAGCACCAGAGCTCCATAGCTCCATAGCACCAGAGCTCCATACTTCCATAGCTCCAGGGCTCCATAGCTCCAGGGCTCCATACCTCCAGAGCTCCATAGCTCCATACTTCCAGAGCTCCATAGCTCCATACTTCCATAGCTCCATACTTCCATACCTCCATAGCTCCATACTTCCATAGCACCAGAGCTCCATACTTCCATAGCACCAGAGCTCCATACCTCCAGAGCTCCAGAGCTCCAGCCTGGGTGGCTGGTGGCTCCATAGCTCCATACTTCCATAGCTCTAAGTCAGAGAGTTGGCGAAAATTGCACTAAGTGCGAAAGCCCATTCATTTACAACGGCGTGTCCACAAGGCGGCGACATTTCCCCGTTACCGGTGGCTGCGCGGCGGGTGAGTGACAGAGCTTATCCGAGCGGCTGGAACTCTGCGCCGGCGTGGTCGAGCGTGAGGCCTCGGCCCTTTGGCTGCCTGGTACCTAAAACACTTCCATTGATCCAGCCACGGAGGGTGCTGGCTGGTGGCTCCATACCTCCATAGCTCCATAGCACCAGAGCTCCATAGTTCCATAGCACCAGAGCTCCATGGCTTCAGAGCTCCATAGCACCATAGCTCCATACCTCCAGAGCTCCAGGGCTCCATAGCTCCATACCTCCAGAGCTCCATACCTCCAGAGCTCCATACCTCCAGAGCTCCATAGCACCAGAGCTCCATGGCTTCAGAGCTCCATAGCACCATAGCTCCATACCTCCAGAGCTCCAGGGCTCCATAGCTCCATACCTCCAGAGCTCCATACCTCCAGAGCTCCATACCTCCAGAGCTCCAGAGCTCCATAGCACCAGAGCTCCATGGCTTCAGAGCTCCATAGCACCATAGCTCCATACCTCCAGAGCTCCAGGGCTCCATAGCTCCATACCTCCAGAGCTCCATACCTCCAGAGCTCCAGAGCTCCATAGCACCAGAGCTCCATGGCTTCAGAGCTCCATAGCACCATAGCTCCATACCTCCAGAGCTCCAGGGCTCCATAGCTCCATACCTCCAGAGCTCCATACCTCCAGAGCTCCAGAGCTCCATAGCACCAGAGCTCCATGGCTTCAGAGCTCCATAGCACCATAGCTCCATACCTCCAGAGCTCCAGGGCTCCAAAGCTCCATACCTCCAGAGCTCCATACCTCCAGAGCTCCATACCTCCAGAGCTCCATAGCTCCATAGCACCAGAGCTCCATAGCTCCATAGCACCAGAGCTCCATAGCACCAGAGCTCCATAGCACCAGAGCTCCATAGCTCCATAGCACCAGAGCTCCATAGCTCCATAGCACCAGAGCTCCATAGCTCCATAGCACCAGAGCTCCATACTTCCAGAGCTCCATAGCTCCATAGCTCCATAGCACCAGAGCTCCATAGCTCCATAGCACCAGAGCTCCATAGCTCCATAGCACCAGAGCTCCATACTTCCATAGCTCCATAGCTCCATACCTCCAGAGCTCCATAGCTCCATAGCTCCATACCTCCAGAGCTCCATAGCTCCAGAGCTCCATAGCTCCATAGCACCAGAGCTCCATAGCTCCATAGCACCAGAGCTCCATACTTCCATAGCTCCAGGGCTCCATAGCTCCAGGGCTCCATAGCTCCATACCTCCAGAGCTCCATAGCTCCATACTTCCAGAGCTCCATAGCTCCATAGCACCAGAGCTCCATAGCTCCATAGCACCAGAGCTCCATAGCTCCATAGCACCAGAGCTCCATAGCTCCATAGCACCAGAGCTCCATAGCTCCATAGCTCCAGGGCTCCATAGCTCCATAGCTCCAGGGCTCCATAGCTCCATAGCTCCAGGGCTCCATAGCTCCATAGCTCCATACCTCCAGAGCTCCATACCTCCAGAGCTCCATACCTCCATAGCACCAGAGCCCCATAGCTCCAGGGCTCCAGGGCTCCAGGGCTCCATAGCTCCATACCTCCAGAGCTCCATAGCTCCATACTTCCATAGCTCCATAGCTCCATAGCTCCATACTTCCATAGCTCCATAGCTCCATACTTCCATAGCACCTGAGCTCCATACCTCCAGAGCTCCATAGCTCCAGCCTGGGTGGCTGGTGGCTCCATAGCTCCATACTTCCATAGCTCTAAGTCAGAGAGTTGGCGAAAATTGCACTAAGTGCGAAAGCCCATTCATTTACAACGGCGTGTCCGCCAGGCGGCGACATTTCCCCGTTACCGGTGGCTGCGCGGCGGGTGAGTGACAGAGCTTATCCGAGCGGCTGGAACTCTGCGCCGGCGTGGTCGAGCGTGAGGCCTCGGCCCTTTGGCTGCCTGGTACCTAAAACACTTCCATTGATCCAGCCACGGAGGGTGCTGGCTGGTGGCTCCATACCTCCATAGCTCCATAGCACCAGAGCTCCATAGCTCCATAGCACCAGAGCTCCATGGCTTCAGAGCTCCATAGCACCATAGCTCCATACCTCCAGAGCTCCAGGGCTCCATAGCTCCATACCTCCAGAGCTCCATACCTCCAGAGCTCCATACCTCCAGAGCTCCATAGCACCAGAGCTCCATGGCTTCAGAGCTCCATAGCACCATAGCTCCATACCTCCAGAGCTCCAGGGCTCCATAGCTCCATACCTCCAGAGCTCCATACCTCCAGAGCTCCATACCTCCAGAGCTCCATAGCACCAGAGCTCCATGGCTTCAGAGCTCCATAGCACCATAGCTCCATACCTCCAGAGCTCCAGGGCTCCATAGCTCCATACCTCCAGAGCTCCATACCTCCAGAGCTCCATACCTCCAGAGCTCCAGAGCTCCATAGCACCAGAGCTCCATGGCTTCAGAGCTCCATAGCTCCATACCTCCAGAGCTCCAGGGCTCCATAGCTCCATACCTCCAGAGCTCCATACCTCCAGAGCTCCAGAGCTCCATAGCACCAGAGCTCCATGGCTTCAGAGCTCCATAGCACCATAGCTCCATACCTCCAGAGCTCCAGGGCTCCATAGCTCCATACCTCCAGAGCTCCATACCTCCAGAGCTCCATACCTCCAGAGCTCCATAGCTCCATAGCACCAGAGCTCCATAGCTCCATAGCACCAGAGCTCCATAGCACCAGAGCTCCATAGCACCAGAGCTCCATAGCTCCATAGCACCAGAGCTCCATAGCTCCATAGCACCAGAGCTCCATACTTCCAGAGCTCCATAGCTCCATAGCTCCATAGCACCAGAGCTCCATAGCTCCATAGCACCAGAGCTCCATAGCTCCATAGCACCAGAGCTCCATACTTCCATAGCTCCATAGCTCCATACCTCCAGAGCTCCATAGCTCCATAGCTCCATACCTCCAGAGCTCCATAGCTCCAGAGCTCCATAGCTCCATAGCACCAGAGCTCCATAGCTCCATAGCACCAGAGCTCCATACTTCCATAGCTCCAGGGCTCCATAGCTCCAGGGCTCCATAGCTCCATACCTCCAGAGCTCCATAGCTCCATACTTCCAGAGCTCCATAGCTCCATAGCACCAGAGCTCCATAGCTCCATAGCACCAGAGCTCCATAGCTCCATAGCACCAGAGCTCCATAGCTCCATAGCACCAGAGCTCCATAGCTCCATAGCTCCAGGGCTCCATAGCTCCATAGCTCCAGGGCTCCATAGCTCCATAGCTCCAGGGCTCCATAGCTCCATAGCTCCATACCTCCAGAGCTCCATACCTCCAGAGCTCCGTACCTCCATAGCACCAGAGCTCCATAGCTCCAGGGCTCCAGGGCTCCATAGCTCCATACCTCCAGAGCTCCATAGCTCCATACTTCCAGAGCTCCATAGCTCCATAGCTCCATACTTCCATAGCTCCATAGCTCCATACTTCCATAGCACCTGAGCTCCATACCTCCAGAGCTCCATAGCTCCAGCCTGGGTGGCTGGTGGCTCCATAGCTCCATACTTCCATAGCTCTAAGTCAGAGAGTTGGCGAAAATTGCACTAAGTGCGAAAGCCCATTCATTTACAACGGCGTGTCCGCCAGGCGGCGACATTTCCCCGTTACCGGTGGCTGCGCGGCGGGTGAGTGACAGAGCTTATCCGAGCGGCTGGAACTCTGCGCCGGCGTGGTCGAGCGTGAGGCCTCGGCCCTTTGGCTGCCTGGTACCTAAAACACTTCCATTGATCCAGCCACGGAGGGTGCTGGCTGGTGGCTCCATACCTCCATAGCTCCATAGCACCAGAGCTCCATAGCTCCATAGCACCAGAGCTCCATGGCTTCAGAGCTCCATAGCACCATAGCTCCATACCTCCAGAGCTCCAGGGCTCCATAGCTCCATACCTCCAGAGCTCCATACCTCCAGAGCTCCATACCTCCAGAGCTCCATAGCACCAGAGCTCCATGGCTTCAGAGCTCCATAGCACCATAGCTCCATACCTCCAGAGCTCCAGGGCTCCATAGCTCCATACCTCCAGAGCTCCATACCTCCAGAGCTCCATACCTCCAGAGCTCCATAGCACCAGAGCTCCATGGCTTCAGAGCTCCATAGCACCATAGCTCCATACCTCCAGAGCTCCAGGGCTCCATAGCTCCATACCTCCAGAGCTCCATACCTCCAGAGCTCCATACCTCCAGAGCTCCAGAGCTCCATAGCACCAGAGCTCCATGGCTTCAGAGCTCCATAGCACCATAGCTCCATACCTCCAGAGCTCCAGGGCTCCATAGCTCCATACCTCCAGAGCTCCATACCTCCAGAGCTCCAGAGCTCCATAGCACCAGAGCTCCATGGCTTCAGAGCTCCATAGCACCATAGCTCCATACCTCCAGAGCTCCAGGGCTCCATAGCTCCATACCTCCAGAGCTCCATACCTCCAGAGCTCCATACCTCCAGAGCTCCATAGCTCCATAGCACCAGAGCTCCATAGCTCCATAGCACCAGAGCTCCATAGCACCAGAGCTCCATAGCACCAGAGCTCCATAGCTCCATAGCACCAGAGCTCCATAGCTCCATAGCACCAGAGCTCCATAGCTCCATAGCACCAGAGCTCCATACTTCCAGAGCTCCATAGCTCCATAGCTCCATAGCACCAGAGCTCCATAGCTCCATAGCACCAGAGCTCCATGGCTTCAGAGCTCCATAGCACCATAGCTCCATACCTCCAGAGCTCCAGGGCTCCATAGCTCCATACCTCCAGAGCTCCATACCTCCAGAGCTCCATACCTCCAGAGCTCCATAGCACCAGAGCTCCATAGCTCCATAGCACCAGAGCTCCATAGCACCAGAGCTCCATAGCACCAGAGCTCCATAGCTCCATAGCACCAGAGCTCCATAGCTCCATAGCACCAGAGCTCCATACTTCCAGAGCTCCATAGCTCCATAGCTCCATAGCACCAGAGCTCCATAGCTCCATAGCACCAGAGCTCCATAGCTCCATAGCACCAGAGCTCCATACTTCCATAGCTCCATAGCTCCATACCTCCAGAGCTCCATAGCTCCATAGCTCCATACCTCCAGAGCTCCATAGCTCCAGAGCTCCATAGCTCCATAGCTCCATAGCACCAGAGCTCCATAGCTCCATAGCACCAGAGCTCCATACTTCCATAGCTCCAGGGCTCCATAGCTCCAGGGCTCCATACCTCCAGAGCTCCATAGCTCCATACTTCCAGAGCTCCATAGCTCCATACTTCCATAGCTCCATACTTCCATACCTCCATAGCTCCATACTTCCATAGCACCAGAGCTCCATACTTCCATAGCACCAGAGCTCCATACCTCCAGAGCTCCAGAGCTCCAGCCTGGGTGGCTGGTGGCTCCATAGCTCCATACTTCCATAGCTCTAAGTCAGAGAGTTGGCGAAAATTGCACTAAGTGCGAAAGCCCATTCATTTACAACGGCGTGTCCACAAGGCGGCGACATTTCCCCGTTACCGGTGGCTGCGCGGCGGGTGAGTGACAGAGCTTATCCGAGCGGCTGGAACTCTGCGCCGGCGTGGTCGAGCGTGAGGCCTCGGCCCTTTGGCTGCCTGGTACCTAAAACACTTCCATTGATCCAGCCACGGAGGGTGCTGGCTGGTGGCTCCATACCTCCATAGCTCCATAGCACCAGAGCTCCATAGCTCCATAGCACCAGAGCTCCATGGCTTCAGAGCTCCATAGCACCATAGCTCCATACCTCCAGAGCTCCAGGGCTCCATAGCTCCATACCTCCAGAGCTCCATACCTCCATACCTCCAGAGCTCCAGAGCTCCATAGCACCAGAGCTCCATGGCTTCAGAGCTCCATAGCACCATAGCTCCATACCTCCAGAGCTCCAGGGCTCCATAGCTCCATACCTCCAGAGCTCCAGAGCTCCATAGCACCAGAGCTCCATGGCTTCAGAGCTCCATAGCACCATAGCTCCATACCTCCAGAGCTCCAGGGCTCCATAGCTCCATACCTCCAGAGCTCCATACCTCCAGAGCTCCAGAGCTCCATAGCACCAGAGCTCCATGGCTTCAGAGCTCCATAGCACCATAGCTCCATACCTCCAGAGCTCCAGGGCTCCATAGCTCCATACCTCCAGAGCTCCATACCTCCAGAGCTCCAGAGCTCCATAGCACCAGAGCTCCATGGCTTCAGAGCTCCATAGCACCATAGCTCCATACCTCCAGAGCTCCAGGGCTCCAAAGCTCCATACCTCCAGAGCTCCATACCTCCAGAGCTCCATACCTCCAGAGCTCCATAGCTCCATAGCACCAGAGCTCCATAGCTCCATAGCACCAGAGCTCCATAGCACCAGAGCTCCATAGCACCAGAGCTCCATAGCTCCATAGCACCAGAGCTCCATAGCTCCATAGCACCAGAGCTCCATAGCTCCATAGCACCAGAGCTCCATACTTCCAGAGCTCCATAGCTCCATAGCTCCATAGCACCAGAGCTCCATAGCTCCATAGCACCAGAGCTCCATAGCTCCATAGCACCAGAGCTCCATACTTCCATAGCTCCATAGCTCCATACCTCCAGAGCTCCATAGCTCCATAGCTCCATACCTCCAGAGCTCCATAGCTCCAGAGCTCCATAGCTCCATAGCACCAGAGCTCCATAGCTCCATAGCACCAGAGCTCCATACTTCCATAGCTCCAGGGCTCCATAGCTCCAGGGCTCCATAGCTCCATACCTCCAGAGCTCCATAGCTCCATACTTCCAGAGCTCCATAGCTCCATAGCACCAGAGCTCCATAGCTCCATAGCACCAGAGCTCCATAGCTCCATAGCACCAGAGCTCCATAGCTCCATAGCACCAGAGCTCCATAGCTCCATAGCTCCAGGGCTCCATAGCTCCATAGCTCCAGGGCTCCATAGCTCCATAGCTCCAGGGCTCCATAGCTCCATAGCTCCATACCTCCAGAGCTCCATACCTCCAGAGCTCCATACCTCCATAGCACCAGAGCTCCATAGCTCCAGGGCTCCAGGGCTCCATAGCTCCATACCTCCAGAGCTCCATAGCTCCATACTTCCAGAGCTCCATAGCTCCATAGCTCCATACTTCCATAGCTCCATAGCTCCATACTTCCATAGCACCTGAGCTCCATACCTCCAGAGCTCCATAGCTCCAGCCTGGGTGGCTGGTGGCTCCATAGCTCCATACTTCCATAGCTCTAAGTCAGAGAGTTGGCGAAAATTGCACTAAGTGCGAAAGCCCATTCATTTACAACGGCGTGTCCGCCAGGCGGCGACATTTCCCCGTTACCGGTGGCTGCGCGGCGGGTGAGTGACAGAGCTTATCCGAGCGGCTGGAACTCTGCGCCGGCGTGGTCGAGCGTGAGGCCTCGGCCCTTTGGCTGCCTGGTACCTAAAACACTTCCATTGATCCAGCCACGGAGGGTGCTGGCTGGTGGCTCCATACCTCCATAGCACCAGAGCTCCATAGCTCCATAGCACCAGAGCTCCATGGCTTCAGAGCTCCATAGCACCATAGCTCCATACCTCCAGAGCTCCAGGGCTCCATAGCTCCATACCTCCAGAGCTCCATACCTCCAGAGCTCCATACCTCCAGAGCTCCATAGCACCAGAGCTCCATGGCTTCAGAGCTCCATAGCACCATAGCTCCATACCTCCAGAGCTCCAGGGCTCCATAGCTCCATACCTCCAGAGCTCCATACCTCCAGAGCTCCATACCTCCAGAGCTCCATAGCACCAGAGCTCCATGGCTTCAGAGCTCCATAGCACCATAGCTCCATACCTCCAGAGCTCCAGGGCTCCATAGCTCCATACCTCCAGAGCTCCATACCTCCAGAGCTCCATACCTCCAGAGCTCCAGAGCTCCATAGCACCAGAGCTCCATGGCTTCAGAGCTCCATAGCACCATAGCTCCATACCTCCAGAGCTCCAGGGCTCCATAGCTCCATACCTCCAGAGCTCCATACCTCCAGAGCTCCAGAGCTCCATAGCACCAGAGCTCCATGGCTTCAGAGCTCCATAGCACCATAGCTCCATACCTCCAGAGCTCCAGGGCTCCATAGCTCCATACCTCCAGAGCTCCATACCTCCAGAGCTCCATACCTCCAGAGCTCCATAGCTCCATAGCACCAGAGCTCCATAGCTCCATAGCACCAGAGCTCCATAGCACCAGAGCTCCATAGCACCAGAGCTCCATAGCTCCATAGCACCAGAGCTCCATAGCTCCATAGCACCAGAGCTCCATAGCTCCATAGCACCAGAGCTCCATACTTCCAGAGCTCCATAGCTCCATAGCTCCATAGCACCAGAGCTCCAGAGCTCCATAGCACCAGAGCTCCATGGCTTCAGAGCTCCATAGCACCATAGCTCCATACCTCCAGAGCTCCAGGGCTCCATAGCGCCATACCTCCAGAGCTCCATACCTCCAAAGCTCCATACCTCCAGAGCTCCATAGCACCAGAGCTCCATAGCTCCATAGCACCAGAGCTCCATAGCACCAGAGCTCCATAGCACCAGAGCTCCATAGCTCCATAGCACCAGAGCTCCATAGCTCCATAGCACCAGAGCTCCATACTTCCAGAGCTCCATAGCTCCATAGCACCATAGCACCAGAGCTCCATAGCTCCATAGCACCAGAGCTCCATAGCTCCATAGCACCAGAGCTCCATACTTCCATAGCTCCATAGCTCCATACCTCCAGAGCTCCATAGCTCCATAGCTCCATACCTCCAGAGCTCCATAGCTCCAGAGCTCCATAGCTCCATAGCTCCATAGCACCAGAGCTCCATAGCTCCATAGCACCAGAGCTCCATACTTCCATAGCTCCAGGGCTCCATAGCTCCAGGGCTCCATAGCTCCATAGCTCCATAGCTCCATACTTCCAGAGCTCCATAGCTCCATACTTCCATAGCTCCATACTTCCATACCTCCATAGCTCCATACTTCCATAGCACCAGAGCTCCATACTTCCATAGCACCAGAGCTCCATACCTCCAGAGCTCCAGAGCTCCAGCCTGGGTGGCTGGTGGCTCCATAGCTCCATACTTCCATAGCTCTAAGTCAGAGAGTTGGCGAAAATTGCACTAAGTGCGAAAGCCCATTCATTTACAACGGCGTGTCCACAAGGCGGCGACATTTCCCCGTTACCGGTGGCTGCGCGGCGGGTGAGTGACAGAGCTTATCCGAGCGGCTGGAACTCTGCGCCGGCGTGGTCGAGCGTGAGGCCTCGGCCCTTTGGCTGCCTGGTACCTAAAACACTTCCATTGATCCAGCCACGGAGGGTGCTGGCTGGTGGCTCCATACCTCCATAGCTCCATAGCACCAGAGCTCCATAGCTCCATAGCACCAGAGCTCCATGGCTTCAGAGCTCCATAGCACCATAGCTCCATACCTCCAGAGCTCCAGGGCTCCATAGCTCCATACCTCCAGAGCTCCATACCTCCAGAGCTCCATACCTCCAGAGCTCCATAGCACCAGAGCTCCATGGCTTCAGAGCTCCATAGCACCATAGCTCCATACCTCCAGAGCTCCAGGGCTCCATAGCTCCATACCTCCAGAGCTCCATACCTCCAGAGCTCCATACCTCCAGAGCTCCATAGCACCAGAGCTCCATGGCTTCAGAGCTCCATAGCACCATAGCTCCATACCTCCAGAGCTCCAGGGCTCCATAGCTCCATACCTCCAGAGCTCCATACCTCCAGAGCTCCATACCTCCAGAGCTCCATAGCACCAGAGCTCCATGGCTTCAGAGCTCCATAGCACCATAGCTCCATACCTCCAGAGCTCCAGGGCTCCATAGCTCCATACCTCCAGAGCTCCATACCTCCAGAGCTCCATACCTCCAGAGCTCCAGAGCTCCATAGCACCAGAGCTCCATGGCTTCAGAGCTCCATAGCACCATAGCTCCATACCTCCAGAGCTCCAGGGCTCCATAGCTCCATACCTCCAGAGCTCCATACCTCCAGAGCTCCAGAACTCCATAGCACCAGAGCTCCATGGCTTCAGAGCTCCATAGCACCATAGCTCCATACCTCCAGAGCTCCAGGGCTCCATAGCTCCATACCTCCAGAGCTCCATACCTCCAGAGCTCCAGAGCTCCATAGCACCAGAGCTCCATGGCTTCAGAGCTCCATAGCACCATAGCTCCATACCTCCAGAGCTCCAGGGCTCCAAAGCTCCATACCTCCAGAGCTCCATTCCTCCAGAGCTCCATACCTCCAGAGCTCCATAGCTCCATAGCACCAGAGCTCCATAGCTCCATAGCACCAGAGCTCCATAGCACCAGAGCTCCATAGCACCAGAGCTCCATAGC